>NC_079444.1:4149768-4167268 GCF_903798145.1 Danio aesculapii | reverse complement strand
CATATTTTTTTCAACACATTTCTAAACATAATAGTTTTAATAACTTATTTCTAATAACTGATTTATTTTACCTTTGCTGTGATGACAGCAAATAATATTAGAGTAGATATTCTTCAAGACACTTCTACACAGCTTAAAGTGACATTTAAAGGCTTAACTAGGTTAATTAGGTTAACTATGCAGATTAGGGTAATCAGGCAAGTTATTGTATACTGTAGACCAGGCATGGGAAAACTCGATCCTCGAGGGCCGGTGTCCCTGCAGAGTTTTGCTCCAAAACTAATCAAACACACCTGAACACCCTAATTAGTGTCTTTAAGATCACTAGAAAGCTACAAGCAGGTGTGTTTGATTAGGGTTGGTGCAAAACTATGCAGGGACACCAGCCCTCCAGGATCGAGTTTGCCCATCCCTGCTGTAGACTATAGAAAAAAATATAGCTTAAAGGGGCTAATAATTTTGACCTTAAAATGTTTTTTTAAAAATTAAAAACTGCTTTTATTCTAGCCAAAATAAAACAATTAAGACTTTCTCCAGAAGAAAAAATATTATCAGACATACTGTGAAAATTTCCTTGCTCTGTTAAACATCATTTGGGAAATATTGACAAAAGAAAGAACAATTTAAAGGGGGGCTAATAATTCTGACTTCAACTGTACATTAGCATTCATTTGAAATGTTCTTTATCTTATGAACAAATCTGTGAGATGTTTCAGCTACTAATTTCACTAGTTGAGCAGCATTCAGTGATCCATCTATTCTGAAGATTCCCATTGTATTATTAGAATATAATAATATACGTTATTTTTTTTAAAACTACTTGGGGGAATAAAGTGCTTAATTCTATTTAATTAATGATTCAAGAAGATAACAGAAGCAATATAATTTTCATTAAGGTGATGAACCTAAATCCAAAAGTGGACCTTACCGATTAACTGAAATAAAAACAATAATTATTATGTAATACTAATTAATATTCATTAAAAAGTCATCAGTTATTGGCTGCTGGCTAGACTGAGTTAAATGAGTCCAGTTAGAAGTCTGTAGGACAGTCTGATGCAGAGTTATGAGCTCACAAAGTTTGACCCTATGTTAAGTCAATGGGACTTTTGGGATTTTTCTGGGTCGTTTTTCGGAAAACCCAAGGTCGGATCAGTTAGAAAAGATATAGCAACCCGAGTCAGACCAGTTTGAAGGTTTGATGAAAGTTTGAAGTATGTAGCTTGAAAGGCCTAGGAGGAGATACACTTAGAAATTAGTCTCAGAAGAATAAGAAGAAGAAGAAGAAGAAGTTTAAGATAGATAACAATATGCTGGCTTTTCAAGCCACCATAATAATATTTTCATTAAGGTGATAAACCTAAATCCAAAAGTGGACCTTACCAATTAACTGAAATAAAAACAATAATTATTATGTAATACTAATTAATATTCATTAGTCCCTTTATTTATCTGGGGTCGCCACAGCGGAATGAACTGCCAACTTATCCAGAATATGTTTTACGCAGCGGATGCCCTTCCAGCTGCAACCCATCACTGGGAAACATCCATACACACTCATACACTACGGACAATTTAGCCTACCCAATTAACCTGTGCCGCATGTTTTTGGACTTGGGGGAAACCGAAGAACCCAGAGGAATCCCATGCGAACACGAGGAGAACATGCAAACTCCACACAGAAAAGCCAACTGACCCAGCTGAGGCTCGAACTAGCGACCTTCCTGCTGTGAGGCGACCGTGCTACCCACTGTGCCACCGTGCAGCCCCTAATTAACATTATTAATACTAATTATTATCAGAAGGAGGTGGAAAGTGCAGCTTTTTTATAGATTTATTGTTAAAGTCTGAGGAGTTTTCCTAAATGAGACGGTGAAATTAAACATTACCATGAAAATCTTAGAGGCATAAACACATTAAGGGTGTTTACTTGCTAAAATCTGGTGTATTTGTATTGTCCCTAGTACATTTGTAAGGTTTTTGTGCATGTTACATGTACATGTATTGAAAATGGGGAAGAACTAAATCGTTGTATGAATGCTGTAATGAATGCTCATGTGACCATCAGGGAGAACTCAGTATCCCATTTTTTACAGGACCCATTCTGTGATGTCGCGGTCTCCGAGTTCATTCTTCCGAGGTCTTCACAAGAACGCGAGTCTGTTCTCTGCGTTCTTGCAATTGAGAAACAGCCAGTGTCTGTATATAATGACTTATATTTGATTGTAATGCAATAACGTTCACCTTTCGTTAATTTGAATTGAACTGAATTCAAGTAAATTAAAGTAGATAGAGAGTATTACGCTGTAAAAAGCTGATGCATTTACATCTAATTTGTGCATGTGTGTGTAAACGTAACATTCTGTAGTGCGTTTAGTTATTGGCCAGCAGGCACACAACAACATCAGACGTTAATATTAGGTTAGATTTAGGTTGTGACGCCAGGTGACCAAAATTCAATGTCTAGCCAGTATCTAAAGACGTTATTTTGAGGTCCAATACTGACGTCAAATGATGATGATGATGTTTGGTTGATTTAAAGTTGATAAAAAGTGACCAAAATCCAACGTTGAGCCAACATCTTAACCCAACAACAGATTGGCGACGTATATTGACATAATTTATTATTTTGGCAACCAAAATCTGATAGACTCACAGTGGTAACACCCACATAGCGTCAAGCTGTAACATCATTAGACATGTATGGCACTGTATTGTATATTGTACATGACATTGTATGGTTGATTTTAGGTTGGACGTTGGACATTAATGTCATCGGCCTGATGTTGAGTTCTGACATCAACCCGATTTTCATTTCTGAATGAAATGCAACATCTCCACAACGTTGGGTTACAATGTCAATCTGACATCATCTTGACGTCTTGTGCCTGCTGGGCGTTAAAGGCCCAAGCTATTTTTTTACATGCATTTATTTTCCCTCTTTGCTGTTTGGGCTTCTTGGAACCTAATTAGAATAAAACCTAAGTATCGTCTCTTGAGATGATGTACTTTTAGAAAAAAAAATGGTGTCAATATATGTGGACTCGTGGTCCGAATTTCTATAAAACGCTTTTTCCAGACTGTTTTTTAATACATTAATAACACATGCATTTCTTTTGAACGTGTTTTGACTATCAGAGAGTAAAAACTAAAATGTTTTGCCCGTTTTGGACGGTTAAAAATAGTGTTTGGGACATTTCACATGCTGCAAAACAGTTTCAGGATGACACTGTATGTCTGTAACAAAATATCAAATATTAATAGTGTTTTAAATAGCCAATTAAGAGCTAATATGTGGATATCTGCTATCTTAATGCACAAAATAAACCAGATTTAACGTCCAGTGTGTGTTAAAGGTGTGTGTTAAAGCTGTTATAATCTGTCAGATCTGTGGTTCAAGCGTGAGAGAAAAACAGTATTGTAAGTCATGTTTCTTTTCGTTCTGCTTAATGACGTGCCCCCAAAAAAGAGATTTAAAATAAACAAAACAATATGATGTCTTTTGACTGCATTCTTTAATAACTACATTACACAATACTTGTACTTTTACTTTCAGTTCTTGAGTAGTAAATTTTGAAATAAACTACTTGCAATACTTAAGTACAAAAAATGTTGAATACTTTAGTACTTCCACTTAAGTATGGTGCTTAAAGAGCACTTTTACTTCTACTCAAGTCACTTTTTGATAGAGTACTTGTACTTTTACTTAAGTCTGGGTCTCTAGTACTTTATACATCTCTGTTCATTACACACATGCTCTGTTTTAAAACATTTTAAACTTGTAAAACTCACTCTTGATCACGTTTGATGATGATTGACGATCCTTCCAAACTGAACAAACCTTTTATTCTCGGTTACTTTGCGCTCGTCTTCTCTTGTTGACATGATTATACAAGTGACTACCGGGACATGTTAATACGCAGCTGTCAATCAATTCGGTGGGCGGGGGGACCGCACTCCTACGTCAAGTTGCGGTCGGTCTCAAAACTGCCCCATTGTTTTTATGTTGTTAAATTGAAAAAAAAAAGGACTGGGTGTGTTTATATCATCCCAATATGACGGTCTATACACTATACCTACACATATGTCTGTCCAAACAGCTTGAAAAGTAGATTTTTCACCATAGGTGCCCTTTAAGGTAGTTATTAAGTCATTATATAATTATTATATAATATATAATTATTATATAATATATAATTATTATATTATATTATATATATATATATATATATATATATATATATATATATATATATATATATATATATATATATTATGATGCGATTTATCTTCTATGTGCGATTTGATTGGACAGGAAACACAGGACTGAATAAAGAATAAAGTAGTGACTGCAGGTTGAAGGAGTGGAGTAAAAGTACCAATACAGCATTAACAATGTACTCAAGGGAGTTTTTTTTACAAAAAAAATAAAAATACTCAATTACAGTAGTTTGAGTATTTGTAATTTGTTACTTTACACCACCGATACTCACTATGGCGGTGGGCGCAGCTGCCACCACACAGTAGAGGATGAGTGGCGGGATGAAGCTGCTCTCCTCAGGCCCCGGGTACGGCTTCAGCAGGTCAGCGTCATTACAGAAGAAACCCTGGATGTGGATGCCAAACGTGTCCGTGCATTCAAAGTAATACGCCAGCAGCACCGTCCCAGCCATGATCACCAACTGCAGAGATAACAGACAAACAAACTCAATCTCTCACGCTGCTCTTCTGTGCACATTAGTCCGATTTCATCCTCTAAAACACTCGCTTTCCAGCAGGATTACATAAAAGGCCTTTCATGAAACATCTGAGGCAGCATCTCTGAAAGTACTGCTGAAGGCACGCTTTGCCTGAAGTGAGGTGTTACATAACTTACACTACACCTCAAAAGTTTGGATTTGGAGTTTATATACGATTATTCTATGGTCTGTTGAAATTCTTGATTATGATTGGCTGGAAGTTGTGCAATTACTACACAGGTAGTTCCATATACACTACCTGAAAAGTCTTGTCGCCTATCCAAGTTTTAGAGACAACAAATAAAAACTTGACTTCTAGTTGATCATTTGGTATCAGAAGTGGCTTATATGAAAGGTAAAGGCCTCTAGATTACGCTTATTTTACCAAAATAAAACATGATCAGTCCTTGATTCTTAATTATTTAATTAGGACAGTACGGTCTGACTTTTCTTAGATAAAAGTCTTGTCAATTAACAGAAATAATGTGCAGTATAGAATATAAAGTCAAGGTGCAGTGGAAAAAGAGTTAATATTGTGTATGACTTCAATGAGCTTGGAGGACTGCATCCATACATCTCTGCAATGACTCAAATCACTGATTAATAAAGTCATCTGGAATGGCAGAGAAAGCGTTCTTGCAGGACTCCAGAGTTCATCAAGATTCTTTGGGTTCATCTTCAATGTCTCCTCCAAGGAGGGGTTTGGGAACAAATGAATCCCTGAACGATTCATATGGGAGTCGCTGGGATAATTAGGTAAAAATAAACACATATCATAAGACAATGAAAGTGTTTTTAGACCTTGCACTCATATCAGTTTGTTGTTGGAGACCCCCAAAACCAAAATATGACATTTTTAAATGCAAAATAGGGGCCCTTTAAATCTTTTACACACTGTAAATCTGCTGACACGTGAAACATCATAATGTGCAAATATAGTCTACAGCCCAGAGAGACGAAAGCACAGAACAGATCATTTGTGCAAGTCGGAAAAAAACCCAAAACATATCGAACCCACGTGTATTATGCAGAGAAACGTCAGACTCAGAATTACTACTATAAACTGTGGGCACCATGAGTTTGATGTGCTCGAGCTCAACAGCTCTGCCTGGCACATTTGATATAAACAGAAGGCTATTGGCTGTTTTTGAAAAGTGGGAGGAGCTACTCTGTCCCGCCCTGTCTAACTTTTTCAGTAGAGTCAGTCTAAATAAAATGCACATTTCAAAGCACTTCACGTGACCTTTTAAGGTGCAGTAGGTGATCTGCCTAAATACAATCCGTTAGCATAATATATTTGAAACACAATCTCTCCCCTGCTGTCCAAAGCCATGCTTCCTGAAAACAGGAACGCGCACATTAAAGATGACAGTAGACAACCCACTACATCATGTCATTCGCCAGTTAGAAAACTTTACAGTACTTTATAATACTACAATTCTGAATAAAAAACTGTATTATATCTAGCACAGTTTCTGTGCAAAAAACTTTGTGCAAACGGGACAATTTGTTGACAGACAGTTTAAGCTACTTATCAGAATTATGGAATTGTCGCCTGACAAATTTTAATTGAACTTTTTTTAGCCGTATGCCTAACCCATAACAATACATATAAATATATTTAGATCATTTACCATAATCAATACTTTTGGACTGTGAAGAGACAATCAGCACAACAACAAATCGTCACCTTGGAATTATACCCACATAGCAAAATATCTCTGGCCCAGCTCTGGCCCACACAATCAGCTTTTGCTTGGCCCACATGCCGCAGTGAATTACGACACATGACTGGACCATATCTGGCTTCTAGACAAGGGCCAAACACGGACCATATCTGGGCCAAGTCTCAGCCGAGTTAGTAACCCATAACAGCCTAAAATGGGCCAGATATGTTGGTGTGTCACGACTGCAATGAAATTGATAAACCCATAAATCATTGCACTTTAGGCTTGCTATGAGTGAGCTTTTTTCTCAAAGTGACCTGATTGGTAGACTTTTTTTTCTTTATTTTAAAATAATAAAAATGTATTTTAAATGTGGGTCAGGACAGGCCAAACTTACATGGCCCACATATCAAGTATTAACATCTGGGCCAAATACTACATTTTACTTTTGGCCCGAGTATTGTTTGCCACCTTAAAGACGGTGCCACCTCTGCCAAACCAGGGCCAAGTTGGCCCACATGCTGTATGCCAGTGCCGGATAAATGCCTGCTGTGCCAGATTTATGCCAAATCTGGGCCAGAATTCTTTGCTACCTGGGTAAGGTTCTATCTGTGTTCTGAATGATTTTGAGATATTGAGCTTCAAAGTTTCTGCATTCCATATAGCAAACAGTATGCATTTTCTTACATAAAAAAAGTCTTAAAATGTAAACACCTTATTAAAAAAACATCCCATAATGTAAATAAGTTGTCATTTAATAAGAATAAGTCAATGACTCAATTTTGACAAAATTGTCAGATAGAACAACACAATCTCACGGCAATTGGTAACTTTTTGATTTAGTGGCTAATTTGTACGAATTCGTACAATCTAATTCGTACAATTTAGTACGATTTGCTCATCCCCCAATGACGGTTGCGTTTAGGGTGGGGTTAGGTGCCACGCCTCCTTTTTAAAAATCGTACACTTTAGTACGACTGAACTTGTAAAAATTCCTACGAATTAGCCACTAAACTGGCAAAACGTAAAATACGTACGTTTTCTCGTGAGATCAGGCTGGATAGAACCATATAATTCTAAAGTGACGAAATGTTTCTGAAGACAATCACCTACTGCACCTTTAAACATTCCCCTATGAAGGATTCGGATTTCTGCCTTCCAATCCGTCTCATCATGGATCAACGTTTATCATTTTTCATCATCCTGTTCCTCATTATTTTAATTAAATATGAATATTTGATTATTTAAATGAGTATTTAACTTTGAAATGATTTTAACTAATGAATAAGTTAACACACTGCTCTATGTAAGAATGTTCAGTGCATTTGCCTGTCTCTGTGTAACTTTTTCAGGAGCCACCAAACTAGGTCAGAGGTCACGGAGACCTCGAGTAGAACTGAGGGCTGAGGACTGGAAGCAACTGTCTCTTGTTATTTCTAGTAGTTAATACAAAATAAGTGATTTTGCTATTTTTACGGTTTATTCTTTTAAAGTAATTCCTTTTTATGCTAGATTGACTTTGTGTGTAGTGAGGATATTGTAGCCGAATGTTGATTAAACCAGTTTTGAACCAGTTTGATAAGACAGCTGAACGTACAAGAAACAACCTTGAGTTTCCGCAACAGATTATCAGACAGGAGGTTAAGGAGTTGGCCGTCTGGTGCAGTCACAACAACCTGGAGCTCAACACGCTCAAAACAGTGGAGATGATACTTCAGGAGAAACCCCCCTGCTCTCCCCCCACTGAGCATCATGGACAGCATTGTGGCAGCAGTGGAGTCATTCAGGTTCCTGGGCACCACCATCTCTCAGGACCTGAAGTAGGACACTCACATTGACTCCATTGTCAAAAAAGCTCAACAGAGGCTGTACTTTCTTCGTCAGCTGAGGAAGTTTAACCTCCCAAAGGAGCTGCTGAAACAGTTCTACACCTCCATCATTGAATCAGTCATCTGCACATCAATAACTGTGTGGTTTAGCTCAGCTACTAAATACGATCTCCAAAGACTACGTCGAATAGGACTGCTGAGCGAATCACTGGTACAACCCTTCCTACTCCCCAAGAACTGTACTTATCCAGAGCGAGCAGAAGGGCTGCCAAAATCACTCTGGACCCCTCACACCCAGCACACTGCCTCTTTTAACTTTTACCTTCTGGTCGACGCTACAGAGCACTGCGCACCAGAACAGCCCGACACAGAAACAGTTTCTTCCCTCAGGCAATCCATCTCATGAATAACACTTGATGATAATAATTGCGGAACCAACATCACTACTTGCTATACACTTTTATACACATATACACTTATTTAACAACACACTTTACATGCCAATTTGCACATAACAGCTGCACATATAACGTTGTATATAGTAATATAGCTCTACATACACTTGTCAATCTGTATATTTGCACTCACTACCTCTATTTTTTTAAATATATTTATTATCTGTTTTTTTTGTCCTGTCTCTGTAATCCTGTTGCACTGTAGAAGCTCTGTCACCAAAACAAATTCCTCGTATGTGTGAACATACCTGGCAATAAAGCTCTTTCTGATTCTGATTCTGATTCTCTTGTGTCTACTGCGTCCATGGTTTAGCTTTTCACAGGTCGGAGATCAGCTCTTAATAGTTTAGGGCCTGACCCCCAAGAACCATGCCGCCATCCATATCTGGAGTTAGATACAATTCTTCCTTGACGCTCACATTATGCTATCCATATCTGGAGCTAGATATAATACTTCATTGACGCACACATTTAGAATTGTCTATTTTTGCTGTAACCAATGAGAACTGTTTACCTGGATCCCACCTTTTCTGGATGTGTGTAAAGAGTATGATTGCTGCACTGTTGTACTGTAAGTCAGAGCGGCCTAGGAACTCACTGCGAGTGTTGAAGCTGGCTTCTGCTGATGAAACTGCAAACTATCTTCAGTAAACTTTATTTATTTATTTATTTGAAACTCTGACTCCAGCTCTTGTTCATCTGACAGACTGGTCATTCTTTGGGTTAAACTGTATACCATCCCTACACCTTAGTCCTCCACTTTACTGTGAACACATTATTCTTATTTAGTTTTTGTTTTCCTTCAACTAATAGACCAGATGAATATATTATCTGTGGTTTTAAAAGCATGTAACAAGCTGCCCACGAAGTTGAACTGTTAACCAGTAGGCAACCTCTAAATCCAATTCTAGATCACACCATCAAATCAGAAGTCGCGTCAGGGCAGACGAGAATATGGAAGCAGTTTGAATATGGCTTCTTACACACAGCGCAGACTGAGCCGGCAGCGATGTACTGAGTCAGCAGCTCATTAGTATTTCATGAACCGCCGTACTCTGATTCCACATGCTTGACTTCGACCATAATATAAAGACCATCATATTGAGCCAAGGGGAACCAGCGCAATTACAGTCGCTATACACAGACACAGCACTTTCCTTTCTAGTAGCAGAATTAAGAAAAGCAGCCAATAAATATCGGTGGGACTCGAGGATCGTTAAGGGAACTGTACGTGTAATATTAAGTCTGGAAAAGACAGCTCTACAAAAATGTAGTGAGGCAATGGTAATTCTGTGGTTCAGTACTTTCATGCGTTATGGGATTGAGCAATAACTCATTCACGTACCAACGTGTCATCTAATGATTTTCAGTGACTTTGAAAGTACAGCTTCGGGTACATTGAAATAAGGTGAAATAGTCTTACACTTATAACAAATGAAGTCCCAGGGACGTGGAAATCAACGTTTGTTCTCCCCCCTGTTAAAAGGGGGAGACGTCACACAAACAAATAATTACAGTCCCATTTCTAAGCTGTCTGTCCTGGCTAATAGGCTTGAGCGGTAATACAGTAATATGGTATACCGCAGGACCTAAATATAGCAGTTTCAACGCCGTTATACCAACACAATCTCATGGCAATTCGTAACTTTTTGATTTAGTGACTAATTCCTATGATTTCATACGATGTAATTCGTACAATTTAGTACGATTTGCTCATCCCCCAATGACGGTTGGGTTTAGGGGTGGGATTGGGTGCCACGCCTCCTTTTTAAAATCGTACAATTTCGTACGACTGAACTGTACGAATTCGTACAAATTAGCCACTAAACTGACAAAACGTAAAATACTTACGTTTTCTCGTGAGATCAGGCTGGTTATACCGTCATAAAAAACAATGCACTTATATAGGAGACAAGTATTAAATATTAAATATTATTTATTTAATGCCTGAAAATGCGTATGCGTGAATGTCATCACGGGACAGAGAGAAGGAGAGAGAGAGAGAGGTAAGGTAATATGGCGAGATGTCCACCAAGTGAACTGGTCTCGAAAAAGAACACAACCTCTGCAGTTTGGCAGTATTTCGTGTTTCGACTGAACGAGAAGGGAGACGTGGTAAATACAAACTAGAGGGCTGCATTCCCACTCCTGTGCTGCGGGAGCCGCGGGACCCGAACAGATTTCCTGCGGTGTGGGAATAAATTTACGAATTTATGTTCTTTCTGTCTCTATCCGTCTCTCTCGATCTCTCTCTCTCTCTACTGGCTCTATGATTTTTGCAGGTACTGCCTACTTCGAAGCACTATTGGCTGACAGGACTGCCAATCTAAATCAACCATGTGACGACGACTTCTCTCTCTGCCAATCACGCTTGTTGCAGAGCTTTTTAAATAGGAAGCGGCAACGGGAAGAGATCAGCTGCTGCTGTTGTTGTTTTGGCTTGTTGTCTGTTTGATGGTGTCCGTGTGTTTTGTAGTTGTTACGGATGTTGACTTTGAGTGAGATTTACTGATGTTGACTTTGAGTGAGATTTGTTTGAGAGTTCTGATGTGTGTTTTTACATCTCTAGCCCGCTAATGCTCCATTAAAAATCCTTCTGTGACTTATGACAAGGGAGATCTGGAACAACATAGTAAGTCACGTGACATACATGCTTTGCACGCAGGATTATTGATGTATAGACACACTAGTTAGCGAAATGCGCTAATTTTATATTTCTATTTTTCAGATTAGTGTAAATTCAGGGCGCTTTTGGCACTGAAGACTTTTCTTTTCATATTGTTTTCTTATTTAGTGGTTTGGGGAGGAGTTTAAGGGAATATTTTTGTTATATTTATTTCTTTGATTTTGCTAGCGCAACTTGAGTTCCCTCTCCCGGGTTTATCTTGGTTCTTTTCAACTTTAACTTATTGTTTATAAATACTGTAAATACTGTGGGAGCAATAAATATTTTGCGGTGCTAATTTGTAGTCGTGTCTTCTCTTGCCATTTTAATCTCCAGTTTATACTTTGGTCATCTTCATGTTACTCCTTTTAATTCCCTAGATATATTTTCATCAAGGATCGTAACACTAGAAACAGGGTGTCTGCAGGTTTCATCAAGTCAAATTTAAGACTTTTTAAGACCCTTTTAAGTCCATTATGAATGAAATGACTTACACAGGGCTAAATACTAATTATTATTTGTAATGGCCCAGTTGGGCCAATAGATTTTTTTTTGTTTGCCACAAAAAAAAATGTAATTATTTCTTAATGACATACTTGATGTCAAAAAAAAAAAAAAAAAAAAACTAGTTTAAATGACTTTAACATTGTTAAAAGTATACCTATTGTGGAGGCAATTACATAAATAATTAAAAAATATATATTTCTTGGCTTTTGGTCCAAATTGATTGAGTATAACTTCTAGTCAACTTAATACTTTTCTGTTATAAAACATTAAGTTTCATGCCTATTTAAAAACATTATGTCTACTCCCCCTTACTTCTGTAGAGTTTTTGTATGAATGGAAGATAACGTAAGGGGACATTTTGTTCTGTTATTACAATGAGAAACTGTGTAATTGATTTCCCTGACTTCATTAAGATAGGTTGTTGGTGATTAAATGGATGTTGGCCCGATTGGGAAGCTACTTGGAAAGAGGAAAATTAAGACCTGTTTAAAATTATTATTAAGACATACACAATATTTAGTGAATTTAACACAATATTTCAGTGAATTTAAGACTTTAAGGCCTACATTTTTGTTTTAGAAATGTAAGACTTTTTAAGACCCTGCAGGTAGCCTGTGAGATTTTTCTTCACACCCACCAACAATTCATAAAACAATTACATATTGCCCTGGGCATGTTGAATATAAAATTTTAGCTTCAAACATTGCTAATTGAGATAACAGTACTGTAAAAACAAATAAATAAATAAAGAAATCAAAGATGCACTGTTTGATCCACTTTAACCATATTTTAAAGAGCCCATATTATGGGTTTTTGAAAATGCCCTTCCATGTAGTGTGTAACACAGCTCTAAGTGAAGTGAAATATCCAGCTAAGGCTTAAATCTGTAAGTGTACAGTGTTTAAAACTATTGATTCATCTATAAAAGAGTCGACTCATAGTGCTTCAAACGTGTCGTCTTGATAACGAGTCATTAGGTGTTTCGCGATGACGCAGCTACGAAACACAAGCCTCGCCAGTAGTTACGCGCGCAAACCTGGGAGATTTGAAACCTGCGGCCCCGCCCACTAACACAGAAAAAACACTAGACACACACACACAGACGCCGCCGGTCGAATGAAGTCATGCTGTGCTCAGATGGATAATATTGACAGTCTCTACCCAAAGATGAAACTGTGAAGAGTCAGTGGTTGAGGTTTATTCACTAGTGTAATTAAGTGCGATAAAAATTGTTGCCTCGTTTAAATTATGTATTTATTGTGTTTTGTTACTTGTTAACCTGGTACAGTACACGCGGTTACTCTTTATATTCTCTTATCACATGTAAGCCACGTTGAAAACGCGACGCGTGCCGCTTTGTTTACGGATTTAACGTTAAATGCTTTTGTGAGCTCGCGTTCCACTGCCATTTGTCGTTGCTATGGCCATCGTAAGCTAGGAGACAGGAGACTCGTGTCGATCTCCCTAGTTCTGAGGAGGAACGTGATGTGTGTGTGTTTGTGTTTGTGTGTGTGTGTGAGAGAGAGAGAAAAAGAGCTGGTCCAGTGTGTGACGCCTAGGGGCTAGGAGACAGGAGACTCGCGTCGCTCTCCCTAGTTCTTCTGAGGAGCGTTGTGTGTGTGTGTGTGTGTGAGAGAGAGAGAGAGAGAGAGAGAGAGAGAGAGAGAGAGAGAGAGAGAGAAAGAGCAAGTAGAGTGTGTGACGGCTAGGAGACTCGCGTCGATCTCCCCAGTTCTTCTGAGTAGGGTTGTGTGTGTGTGTGTGTGTGAAAAAAGCCTTACACTATGAAGCGAGTGTGCACTGTGACTACTTTTATATAGTTGATTAGCAGCTGGGCATTTCTCTCCGTCTCGCGCTGAAGCCTGTCACTGTCGACCAATCGCAGCAGGCTGTCATTGGTCCAATCAGCGCAGATTAGCTTCGCGCTGAGGAGGGGTTTGGGAACAAATGAATCGCTGAACGATTCATATGGGAGTCGCTGGGATAATTAGGTAAAAATAAATGCAGATTATAAGACAATGAAAGTGTTTTTTGACCTTGCATGCATATTAGACTGTTGTTGGAGACCCTTACAACCTACATATGACCCTACTTCATGTATATTATATGGGCTCTTTAAATAATTAACAAGACATACTATATGCAGCAAACGTGTTGAACTTTTACCCTGGGAATGCACAGAATGGTGATACGCTGTACATGTGGGTAATAAAGTAAAATCTATTTCCAAGAACATGAAAGCATCTTTCCTACAAACCCTGAGGACTGAGAGCAGTGCAGTGAACTCCGCTTTACAACAAAGTGCTCTGAGTAAATCCCACAAAAATGAAAATCCAGGAGGAAAAAAGACTGTTTTTTGCAGTGCAAATACAATCAAGATCTCTCAAGACCTCATAAAACAGGCTTTCATGACTGAAGGAGAGGTCACCCTACCAATAATTACCATCCATCACTGAGGGACTGAGTTGTGAAATTTCCAGCATGGTTTATTACTGTCCTTTATTATATTTTTTGTCATTATCTAATTATCTCCACTATACACACAAATGGACCGACGCCTATAGATATTCAATATTGGCATACTTTAGCCAATATTAACATATTTACTAATTAAAAATGACTTTTCATTCAAAAAGACTTGTTAAAAGGAGCATGCTTTATGAAAGAGCACTTATTATAGGAATGTGTTTAACGGTGTATAATAATAGTATATACAGGCCGATAGTCAGGGTGTTCGTGTGGTTAGAAACTGGTGTCATGGTCCGTATTTTTACTTCAGCAAATCAGTTTGGGTGAATGCGAGTAATGTTCCGACATCAAGCTACACAAAAAAAGTGCAATCTAACTGAGATATGTTCAAAAAAAGAGGTCTTAGTCCTTTGGTTTTAAATTTTAATGTTGTTAAATGGACAAAAACATTTCACAAGTATATTTAATCTTGGGCTTCATTCTGGGAAAACAAAATGACCAATAATTCAAAAAATAAAATACAAATAAAACAACAACAGGTTATTTTTGTTATTCATGAATTTGCTCATTTATATTTATACAAGAGGTGCTGGAGGGAAATGAAGCAGTTCAATAATATTAATATTATAATTATTTCATAATAATAATTTATTCATTTAATAATAATAATTCTGACTTCAACTGTGTGTGAATTTTGATTTAACTTTTTTTATTTTAATAAATTTTAAATGGTGTTTAACAGACCAAGGGAATTTTCACAGTATCTCTGATAATATTTCTTCTGGAGAAAGTCTGATTTGTTTATTTCGGCTTTTTTTTTTTTTAACATTTTAAGGTCAAAATTATCAGCCCCTTTAAGCTACATATTTTTTTGAAAGTCTACAGATGAAAATTATCACTATACAATAACTTGCCTAATTACCCTATCCTGCCTAGTTAACTTAATAACCTAGTTAAGCTTTTAAATTAATTTTAACCTGTATAGAAGTGTATTGAAAAATATCTAGTCAAATATTATTTACTGTCATCATGGCAAAGATAAAATAAATCAGTTATTAGAAATGAGTTATTAAAACTATTATGATTAGAAATGTGTTGAAAACATCTCTCCGTTAAACAGAAATTGGGAGAAAAAATAAACAGGGGGGCTTATAATTCAGGGGGCTAATAATTCTGACTTCAAATATATATATATATGAAGAGTTAGATGCAAAAACCTCGATATGCCATCTTAAATTTCCTCTAAACTTAGTATTTTTTCAAGCTTCTGTGTGTATGTTCAGTAATATCACTGTAATGGCAAAGACTAAGATCTTTTTTTATTGAGATGGATTGTTGATGATCGGATGGCTGTAGCTTTCCATGGACATAGGAAAATTAAGATGCGTTTAAAACAATTTAAAACCTACAAGCCAATATTTCAGTGAATTTAAAGGCTTTTTAAGGCCCAAAATGTTTTTATTATTATTATTATTATTATTATTATTATTATTATTATTATTATTATTATTATATATATATATATATATATATATATATATATATATATATATATATATATATAATATATAATATATACATACATATACATATATATATATATATATATATAGATATATATATTATATAATATATATAAATATATATATATAAGACTTTAAGACCCTGCGGAAAATTAGCTTTTTGATTATTAACTTTATTTTTGATTATAACCTGCTCAACACACTGATTAAGACCAGATGTGCTGTGCTGTTAAAGTGATGTTATGCAGGACAAACCATTTATAGCTCAGTCCTTGAGATCTCTTTTTCATTCCCCAGTGCACAAACAGAATATCCAAAACAAACAACACTAAGCATGACTGAAAAGCACACAATCTCCGATTCATCCTACAGGGGGCAGTGTGTGACTACAAACAGAAACCGCACAGAACAGACCAACAGAATGTGTGGAAGGAGAATAAAATACAAGCCGGCTACTTTACTCACAAATCACTAAATACTGTTGAATGTAGTAGCCATAATACAAACAACATACAGTCGAAGCCCCTCTGTTCATTTTTTTCCCAATTTCCATTTAACGAAGAGATTTTTTACAACATATTTCTAAACATCATAATTTTAATAAATTATTTATAATAACGTGTTTATTTTATCTTTGCCATGATGACACTAAATAATATTTGACTAGATATTTTTTAAGACACTTCTATACAGCCTACAGTGACATTTAAAGCCTTAACTAGGTTAATTAGTTTAACTAGTCAGGTTAGTGTAATTAGGCAAGCTATTGTATAACAATGGTTTGTTCTGTAGACCAGTGTTTCCCAACCCTGTTCCTGAAGGCACACCAACAGTACACATTTTCAAGCTCTCCCTAATCCAACACACCTGAATCAACTCAGCAGAACATTAGAAGAGTCTCCAAAACCTGAAGTGAATGGGTGAGATAAGGGAAACATCCAAAAAATGTTCTGTTGGTGTGCCTCCAGGAACAGGGTTGGGAAACACTGCTGTAGACTATCGAAAAAAATATATAGCTTAAAGGGGGCTTATAACTTTGTCCTTAAAATGGCTTTTAAAAAAATTAACTGCTTTTATTCTAGCCGAAATAAAACAAATAAGACTTTCTCCGGAAGAAAAAATATTATCAGACATACTGTGAAAATTTCCTTGCTCTGTTAAACATCATTTGGGAAAAATTTTAAGGAGAAAAAAAATCAAAGGGGGCTAATAATTCTGACTTTAACTGTATGTTACAATGTTTATCTGTCATCGTTTTACCTGTGAGTGACATCTAGCTATGGCAATTTAATCTGATTGAAAATTTTAAATTTGATATGGTCAAAACAGTCATATATTTAAAATACTCGTTTTATAATAAAACGCACAGTTCTGCACATGTGTTCTGTTGTATGTTTGTTCTGCAGCTTTTGGTGAATGTAATAGGTCAAACGGGTATAATGTGCGATAGTGCGTATCCATTTTTTTTTTCCTTCTTAAGCAGCACTTCAATTTTTCATATAGAGATAAAAAAAAAAGTCTTTTAAGCTCGCCTGAAGTGCCTTAAAATGAGCAGCTTTCTTCTCTGTGGGACATTATTGCTGCTTGGCCAATACCACAACTGAATTAAAAATGATGGAACATATTAAACTCTTCAAAGTTGGGGT
>NC_079444.1:3919768-4147268 GCF_903798145.1 Danio aesculapii | reverse complement strand
CGGCTTCAGAGATCCGCAATCCATCACTCTGCTCAAACCTGCTCCATCAGTGCAGCCTTCACTCTATTTACAGAATCCGTGGTTAAAAATAGCTCACAGTGTGGCACTGCTTGACGAAATAAAGCTCGATTTGAGTTTGTGGGGATTTTGGGGATTTTATGAGCGAGCGAAAACTGAACGGCAAATAAATCTCAGCGGAAAGCCAAAGTTTAGCCAAAAACCGTAAAGTGAATTCAATTAGAGCGTTAGTACAGTCAAAATTAAAGATCACATGAAATTACAATGACGTTTTTAAATGTAAGTATCCAGTATGTTAGTTTTCTAGATATCTATAAGCTGTGTGCTCAAACTAGGACACAATTAAGCCTGGTTTATACTTCTGCGTCGAGTGAGCAGCGTGACCCGCGGGATAAATTGTCGTGCATTATACTTTGCGTATCGTTTTCTGTTGCTCTGCAATAACACTTCAGAAACCTAGTTGGCAGTAGATGTTTATGTTCCTCTGTGTCGAGTTCTTCGCTGGCGTTTTGTGTTTTTTCTGAACGCTACCTTAAGTGGTTCAACTCGCTCATTTAAAGCTGGGATCGGTGGAAGTGCAACAATTTTAATCATGAGGTAAACACAACACACAAACAGTCTTGATCTGGAGCTCCTACACGGGACTCCAACCTTGTAAACATTCGCTGCATCGAGCTCGCTGCATCGGGCTCTCATCTCCGCCCACACTCGCCAGCGCTACCAAGGTGACCAATCACAGAGCTTGCGCTATGCGTCGTTGCGACGTGTAGTTACATTTTTTGAGAGGTGTGAAAGCACCCTAAAAACATGAATGATTCCAACGTACATCAATGAATGATGAGCATCCCATGCTGCAAAAGTTACATCACAGTACATGCTTTTATGGCTCGTTTCCACTGACTGGTACGGTACGGTTCGGTTTGGTACGGGTTACCTTTATCAGGCTTGCGTTTCCACTAACAAGGGTACCCTTTTGGTGGGCGTGGTGTATGACAGAAAGTTTCAGTCGACGTCATTCTCACTCGAGGAAATGTCTACAATAAAGCTGTATGAGTCGCTCACATATCATATGAAAAGCACTTCTCACAAAACAGATGCTTCATACACATAAATACTTGTGTAGAAATGTTTATTGCTAACTTTTCAATGAACATGAGTTGATTATAACTGCAGATCAATGACAGTGCGAAACAGTCTACTGTAACGTCTGTAGTTATATTAAATAACTAAATAAATGAACATATATAAACTCATACAGACCCTTACAGTCTCCGATATGTTACCAAATACAGAAGAACTACATATAGCAGACATTTCACCGGTATTTAGGTTCAAAACAACACAAAATATAGCCTACAGTCAGTGAAAACCTCTTATCTGCGTCTGTAATCTTCAGCAGCACATGTAGCCTCTGTTAGAGAGTAATTTCGTCATTCCCGGTTAATATTAGTCCAAAAGATAAAGATAATAAGTAGTTATACATGGCATTTTGTTCATGTTTGCTGAATAATAATGTGCTCCTTTTTTTCCGGCTTCTCCTTTGTTTTTTCCGCACTTCTCTCTCGTGTTTGTCAGTGTCTGACAGGATCGGGTTTCAAAAGCTCGTCAATAATCAAGCGCAGGTTATTATCATCAGCTCAAGAAGTTTGTTATTTCAGATATAACGTTAGACGCGCGCGAGTGCAAGGAAGAAAGCGAAACCATTAGCGCCTCAGACTGGCTCGTAAAAAAACTACGGGGCACAGGGTAAATCTGCTCTTCTTCTTGGATTTGTGGCTGTTCATCAAGACGACCACAAGGTTTGTTTGAGCCCAGATCGATCATGGCTCGTTATTATATGTATTTATAATTCCGCTAAAATCTCTCGCTGTGTTTTTCAAACATGGCGAGTTTTTTGTTTTCATTCTGGCTTGTTGCGTAAGCGAATGACGTGTCTCTGTAAACCAATAGCGTTCAGCTGCGCGCGTGGCCCCGCCTTTTGATACCCTTTCTCGTGTTTGGTACCCTTTCGAAAAGGTGCCGAAAAAGTGGTACGGTATGGTTCGGTATGCTTTTTGATAGTGGAAACAGCCATAAAAGCATACCAAACCGAACCGTACCACTCAGTGGAAACAGGCCATTAGTAATTTTCACATGAAACTGAGCTTTGCAGAGCAACAAATGTGTACAACTAGAAAGGGGGCGGTATATGATGGAATAATCGTTCATCACGATTATTGTTTTTTCATGATCGTTAGAAGCCAAAATCAAAACTGAATTTTCGATTAATTGCACAGCCCTAATTGCAATGCGACACTATGAAACCACAACCCATTTGCTCATCCTCATAAAGCAAGATTATACACAGTACAAAAAAGTGAAACGACTGAGGAGGCATGTGGAAATAACACCGAAATCGAAATCAAGTAATTTTAGCATGTCAAGGTAACAATTTTATCCATAAAAAAATATTTGATTTCACTGTACTCAAATGGCCTCCACAGACACCAGATCTCAATCCAATAGAGCACCTTTGGGATGTGGTGGAATGGGAGATTCGCATCATAAATGCACACCCGACAAATCTGCAGCAACTGTGTGCTGCTATCATGTCAAAATGGAGCAAAATCTCTGAGGAATATTTCCGGTACCTTGTTGAATCTACGCCACGAAGGATTAAAGTAGTTCTGAAGGAAAAAGGGGGTCCAGCCCGATACTAGTAAGGTGTACCTAATAAAGTGGCCGGTGAGTGTATATTTATTGCTTAGTGACGGATGTGTAGAAGTAAGCTAGACTGCAATGTCCACCTTAATGCTGCTATATTTAATATCCATATGCACATTCGAGTTGTCTATGCAAAACAACACCACTGATCAAGCTTTTTTGGATAATTAATTTACTGAAAAATGACAAGTTTACACCCCTGACTATAACGCATAACTGCATGAAAACAGTTGTGTGAAGCTCCTTCAGAAATTCCCCTTTAGTATTCTCCTCCACACCCACAAAAACAACAGCATGCAAGTTTGCAATGTCACGAGGACGAGCAGATAATGACTGAATTTTAATTTTTCGGTGAGTGATACTGGGCTTAATGTGCGCTCGTGGAAAGAGAGCGACTGTTTACTCGAGTCAAATTTAATTCGGCTCATTTATTTTAATAGGTTAATTGCATCTTCTCCAAAATATTCACCAGTGGCCTTTCCCTAACTCTCACGCAAATAATTAGACAGACATCACTTAAAGCATTTGCTGCTTTCAGTCTTCAGATTTGTTGACTCTCGGTGCTCAGAGTTTTCTGGAGCGCACGTCAATCATGGTTGTGTGCCTGGATGCGAGCGGTTTTCACTACGCTCTTCCACGACTGCACTGTCAAGCTGTCTCGGGTTATTTGCGGCGTGTCTGTGATCCGCATGTCTACCAGGAGTTTAAAAGAACAGAAATTCTGCCATCATTCTTGCATCTTCTGACCGATTATGATGCAACACATTTGAAATCGTACACGCAATCGAGTATCAGCTGACAGTCAGTTTATGTTGAGACGGATTCACAACTGTGTGGAAGGAGAGACTCTGGGGTGTTAACACAGTTTCTCCAACAAACACACAAACAAAACTAAAACAATCAAAATAAAATCATTTACACAATGTTTTGAAAACGTCTGGTCTGTTTTTGCACATGGATTACTTGGTTAGGGTGCTTTCACATCTGTAGTTTGGTTCATTTGGTCTGGACCAAGGGCAATAAATGATACATTGTTGCATTTTCTGCCGTCTTTGGGTGGTTTTCACACCACACTGATTTCTTTGGTCCGAACCAGTTGAAAAGAACCAAAATGCTGTCATGTGACAAAATCAACATCATTCATTGGCCAGATGTTATTGAACGCATTTCCCAAACTGCTTTTTGATTGGTCAGAATTCACATGCGGGAAATGCCAAATGGAACTCCTGTAAGTAAACAAACCGGCAGACACAAAATGTCACTTTTGACTATGGAGATAAGCTGGTTGATTGTATCCCTTTTCATAGTATACTATATATTTTCAGTGGCGTAGCGCGAGGGGGGGCCCTGCACGGATTACTGACAGTAGCCCCTGGTGGAAATCACGCTCCGTGGGGGGAATTGTGCTGGACGTGGAAATCACGCTCAGGCTGGGGGGGAGGGGGGTCGTAGAAATCACACTCGGTGGGGGGGGTTGTGACAGTCATGGAAATTACGCTCGGTGGGGGGCGGGGGATGACGTTTGTTGAAATCATGCTCAGGGGGGTGGAGGGAGGGGGTCACGGAAATAACGATAAATGGGGGGGGGCTTGTGACAGTCACGGAACTCACACATACTTTAGACCGATGGAAGAGCGAACACATACTGGGGGGAGGAGTGGTTATCGCTTAAATCACTATACATTTAGAGAATGAAGTGCGACTGCAGCTGTATAACAATGTTTTAATGCATTCCAAACGGCGATGGCGCATTGCAAGGCACTTCGGGAGGCGTGAATTAATTTAGCTAAACTGCGACATGGTCATCTTCCAGAAATATTACCAACGATCCGTCAGGTAATGTTTCCCCCTCTCTCTTTCTCTCTGTTGGTAAAGCGCTGTCAACAAATACTTTTCCTCCACATTCCATAATGCACAGTGCATCGACCTACGGCAACTGGATTAGTCCAAAAAGGTGCAGTACTTTTTGCGGTAGGGTCTGTTTTAGTTCGGATCATATTTTCACCACAAACGAACTGATCCAGGGTTCGTTTGAAAGCGTAGGTTTCCACATTCCCGAACCAGGCCGTAGCAGCTGCTGTGGTGGTCATGGAGGAGTAGAGAGCCTGAGACTGATTCCTGTGAGACTCCAGGGACCGCAGAGTCTTCACTGACGTCCAGCGTTCTCCAGTCTCCGGCGCCTAGACTACAGCTATCCACAAGACATTTTGCCATATAAGAAATGGTTATGCCCAACTGAGCCTGGTTTCTCCCAAGGTTTTTTTTTCCTTCACTTTAGCCCATTGAAGTTTTTTTTTTTTTTTCGGCGCTGTCGCCACTGGCTTGCATAGTTTGGGACTTGTAGAGCTGCGCATCGATGGATTACTCTTCAGTGTTTGGACTCCCAGCAGTGAATTTTAAAACACATTGAACTGAACTGAGCAAATCTAAACTGAAATGAACTTAAACTCTGAAAACTGAACTACACTGTTTTAATTCACTATAATCTTCTGTGTGAAGCTGCTTTGACACAATCTACATTGAAAAAGCGCTACAGAAATAAAGATGAATTGAATTGAATGAAGCAATATAGTGGCAGGGCAGACCGATTCAGCACGTTTTTCGAAATAAATAAATAAATCAATCAAAACAGGTCACACAACAACCATTATGTACAGTCGCACAAATGCTCCCAAATATATTGTGAGGTCGGCCAGCCGGGTACCGTTTCAGTGCTATAAAAACTACCTTTTACAACCCTGCGGACACCCTGCTAAATAAATTAGTTATTGAAATGATATTGTTTTAAAATGTATTGAAAAAATATTCTCTCCTTTAAGCGACACTTGGTAAACATTTAGAAAATAAAACAAATTTCAGGTCAAATTTTGCTGTTTGGGTGTTAATTAAACCAACAATGCATGCATTAGATTGACAATAACAAGAGAACCTTCAAAACAGGAATGGTTTTAAGGCTGGAGTCCACTGACATTTGTTTTTCTCTAATCATCTTTCCTGGCAGTTTTTTTTTTAGTTGTGCATTTGGAGATATCTGGACCATACCAAAGTTTCACAGGCAGTCCAACTCCTTCAAAATGGCAGTGCCATTTGCCAAAAGGTTTGCAGTGTTTGCCAGAACAGTCTTAAGTGCATTGATGAGATTCCAGAAGACAGGCAGTTCATCCAGGAAAGCTGGACAGGGCTGTATAGGAGGCCCTTAAGTCATCAGCAGAACCAGTATCTGCTCCTTTGTGCAAGGAGGAAGAGGGTGACCACTGCCAGAGCTCTACAAAATGACCACTAGTGTAAAAGACGCTGGGAAAACAGACTTCATGAGGATGGCCTGAGGGCTCAACATTCTCCAGCAGACCCTGTGCTCACAGCCTGGCACTGTGGAGCTCAATTGGGATTTGCTATTGAACATCAGAATTGGCAGGTCCATCACTGGCGTCCTGTGCTTTTCACAGATGAGAACATAGGCAGAGATGATAGGGGTTGTAAAAGCCATGGAGAATGTAAAGCTGCCTGTAACATTGTTCTCCATGACCTTGGTGATGGGTCAGTGATGGTCTAGGGAGGTGTATCCATGGAGAAACGTACAGATTTCTACAGGAAACACAATGTCACACTGACTGTCATTAGGTAAACTCTCAGAAACAAAGGTACAAAATCTGTCACTGTGGTGGTACCTTTTAAAAAAGGTCACTTTTGTACCACACAGGTACACATTTGTACCTTCAAGGTACTACATTCTCACAAATAAAGGTACACGATCTGTCACTGGGGTGGTACCTTTTTAAAAAGGTCACTTTTGTACCATACAGGTACACATTTGTACCTTTTAGGCTTCACTTTTGTACCTTTAAGGTACTACATTCTCAGAAATAAAGGTACACAATCTGTCACTGGGGTGGTACCTTTTCGAAAGGTACAATTTTGTACCTAAAAGTTCCATATTAATACCTCAAGGGTACAAATTAGTACCTAAAAAGAACAAAAGTGTTCCTCTTAAAATTCTTAGGTACTATTATATACCTTTGAGGTACCAATATGGACCTTCCAGGTACAAATGTGTACCTTTTGAAAAGGTACCACCCCAGTAACAGCTCACGTACCTTTATTTCTGAGAGTGTATGATGAACACATTTATACTTTTTAGGTATTATTATGTACCTGTATGGACCTGTTAGGAACAAAAATGTACTGCCCAGGTGACAGACTTTGTACCTTTATTTCTGAGAGTCCTACCTAATGACAGTCAGGGTGCCATTGTGTTACCTGTAGAAATCTGTGGGTTTCTCCATGGATACACCTCCCTAGACCATCATCACAAGTGTGTATGGGGTTTAAATCCTTATACTAATTGTCAGATCATATGCTGGTGCGAGGACTGGGTTCCTCTGGGTGCATGGCAATGATTGGACAATCATGGCAAGAGCACGATAAGCCAGCAGTTACTGGAGGATGAAGGCTTTAATACCATTGAGTGGCCCCAAGGCTGATAATAAATAAATTAGATTTAAATCTAATAGAAGACATCTGGGATATTACGTTTCTGTTCGTCTGATGCCACAAGGTTGTGTCTCAAACCTGTAAGTAGCTCAGTGATGCCCTGTTTAGGTGGGAAAAACCTCAACCTGTTGTTTCATTAGAAGAATACCCTGATGTTGACAAGCACACAAGCCATACAAACTTCCGAGAGTCATTCTGAGTTGCTGCAATGACCTTTTAGAAAAATAAACTAGCCTTATGCATTATTTTTATCGTTTAAAGTGTCTTTAAATTCAGCCCTCTGTAGGTTTGTAATTTTTCTTCCCATCAAAAAATGTGGTAATGTTTAATTCACATCTTTTTACGAGTAGAAACATTCGGCATAGTATTTTTCCCCATCGAGATTGAATGTGCTTTCAAAGTGCTCCTTTGTTGAGCAGTGTATATCCATGTACTATGAAGAAAATTGTGTGCGATTAACGCAACAAATGAGGGCCATAGCGCCAATGTTTATTATGTGCCGTGTACAGGTACTTCAAACAAGTAACCAACCCGATCACACCGGTGTGATTAGAATGTTTAGAGCGCACGTCATCAAATGCTGAAATTCTAATCCGACATCGTACTGATGCTCAAAAAAAAGAAGTGTGCAGTGCTCGTCATAAATCACAATTTATTCATGCTTTCAAACACATAACACATAACATTTCTTTTTAGGTTTCAGACATTCAAATACACATAACAACTAGCAAAACATTCCATTTATGGCTCGTAAAATACTTGCAGATGTCTATGGAGACAGTAATAATAATTATTATTCAATATAACTGGACAAAGTGCGTCATTCACATAAGATACACACTGTTTATGTTGCTAATATTTTTCCTCTTCTCCTCTTCCAGATAAACCATTTACTCACAGTTACTTATCTACCTTAACCCTAAATCCAACCCTCACGGTAATGTAAAAATATAATTTATTCGTGTACAGTAGTGGTGTAATGTAATCACACTACGGTTTTTGAGTCGCGGATCGGACCATTTTTCAGATCAGCAAAAAAAGGGAGGACAAAAATCTCATTTGCTTTTCATTTATACAAAAATATTACAGCAAAAACCATTGGTTTTAACAACAGAACTTAGAACCTGTAATTTTAATAAAAATTAAAATCAAGAAAGAACCAGCTGAAAAAAATAATATTTAATACAAAACTTATTTTGCTACTGTTGCTGATAATGCCAAATATTGAAATCTAACATATTGTACAACATATATTTATTTTCAATTAATGATTCAACAATTCACACATGAAACTTCATGTTTCATTATAGCTATATCATTTTTGAAAACCTATTCAGTGACATAATTTTGATAGTTGTTTGTCACCACCCATTGGGTTACAATGTAATTGCTGCAACATTCACCGTCAAGGACATCTCAAGTCATTAAATGGTGATTTAATCTTTACCATAAACATAGGTGTTTATATCTGAACTATAAACTGTTCTCCCAGTACTTCTGTGTTAATTAATTGTTTGTAACGAACTGAAGTGTAAAAACTGATCTCTCTCAATCAAACACAGATTTGAATGCAGCGTTTCGAAGGATTAATAAACACATGCAAATCATTATCTTTTATAATTCAGATAAATCACGATAAGATCACAATCTTTTAATGTTTATTTGTGCAGCTTTACACTGAATGCATTAATGCAGATTAAACAAACAGTGACAGAAAACATGACCAAAGATGCTAACACCAACCAAAGAACGCATTTAGGTAGGACCCACCACAACTTTTTCTGACATATGCCAAAATGCTTTCACACACATGTTTTGAATGACGGCGGAGGCGATCTCTCTGCAATTATTATAAACGTTGGATTAACCTGCAAGTTCAAAAAAGTTATTATCTGAGGGTCACGTGTGTTCCAAACTGTGGGCTGTGATGCGTACGGTTCACAGATCAACCGTTACAATCCATTACACCCCTATATTACAGTGTCACAAATTATGCTATATTGATGCGAGTATCCTAAGTTGTATCCCATCTAGACTTTACCCTCTCCTGCAGCGCAGACTAATATGGCGGCA
The DNA here is from genome assembly GCF_903798145.1 of Danio aesculapii. Classification (NCBI taxonomy): domain Eukaryota; kingdom Metazoa; phylum Chordata; class Actinopteri; order Cypriniformes; family Danionidae; genus Danio; species Danio aesculapii. Next base: position 4,137,983 of record NC_079444.1, on the reverse strand, counting down.
CCCATTACCAGCCATATAACAAATTATAGTGTCATTATTAAGCTGTTTAAAAGACAAAATATACGTTCTATCTAGCCTGATCTCACGAGAAAACGTAAGTATTTTACTTTTTGACAGTTTTGTGGCTAATTCGTACGAATTCGTACGAGTTCAGTCGTACGAAATTGTACGATTTTAAAAAGGAGGCGTGGCACCTAACCCCACCGTCATTGGCAGATTAGCAAATCGTACTAAATTGTACGAATTAGATCGTACGAATTCGTACGAATTAGCCACTAAATCAAAAAGTTACGAATTGCCATGAGATTGTGTTGGTTCTATCACATATTTGAGAATCGGAATATCAGTAATTTCACAATTTAATTAGAACCCTTGTCGATATTTACAGAAAAAGAAAAAAATAAACAAAACACTTTATTAACATAGATCATTGGGGCTGGTCGGTGACGTGATAAACTTGACGTGTCAGCTTTGAAATTTAGAACGCAATGAATTCTAAGTAACAATCACAATAAAAAGAACTTACAGGAGGGTCAGCTGGAATATTTAAAACTCACGCATGAAGGTTAAAATACTAATTACATCCTTAAAATCCATTTAAAATACTTTAATCGTTTTGTCTGAAAAGTAATTTAATTGACCAAATATTTAAAACTCCTATGAATCTCACAGCACAGACAAAAATATTAATAATAAAACACTTAATTCTTTAAATTTGAGTCAAACATGCCCTTTTAACTTTATAAAAAATGTAATAATAAAGAAAAGTTAGACATTATGTAAAACCTTGTATATGTAAAATTAAACAACACGAAATGCTTCAAAGTAGCAGCATCATATTTAATACAACCTGTATATCTGCGTACAAAGAATATATTTGTGCAGCCAAAAAATACATTTACTCTGCTTCTCTGAAATGATATAAATTAATCTACAGCATTTGAGGTAATCATATTATAAGTTACTGTAAGTAAATTACCTAAAACATAAAAGTAATCTTTACCTTTTCAGCAGAAAAGTAGTTTTAATTTACAGTAAATAGTTACTTCATAACTAATTACACCCAATGTAATGATTAAATTGATTGCGCGTTAAATCTATAGACAAGTACTTGACTACCAAAACAATAATATGGACTACAGGACTTGTGTGAGCAAAAATAGTGTTTGTTTACAAAGTAGCAGCGCCATCTACTAGTCTGGCATGTCGAATACAGCAATGTTGCATTCATTAGCCGCGTTTCCACTATCGTGCCTAAAGCGAGCGAGCCAGGGCGAGCCAAGGCCAGTCGCGTTTCCACTATCACTTCCAGGGCGTAATCGGGCCAAAGCGGGGCTTCCTTGGGGCCAGCGTCCGGCCTTTTTCGGCCCGCCGAATACCTTGGGCCAAGGAGGGCCAACTGGGGCTTCGGGGCGGGGTTACGTACAAAGGCGGAGTTTTCCTGTCAGGTAAAGAGGAGACAAGACGCTTTCTTTCCTTACATTTGTTTTGCTATCGTCGTTCTCGTCGCTCGGCTGCTCTTTTGCGCCTTGCAGCCAAAATCTGTGTTCGAAGTAAATGCCGCCGAACTCGAATGTCCTTATCCAGGGATCGCTGTCTGGCCTTACACCAACAGACCACAAACAGTAAAAAAGCAATCGCTTCGGTGTTCTCCATCTTCCAGCTCTCGTAGTGACGCCAGGTTGTGTTTGTGGTTATAATTTGAGTTTTTTGTTCCCGCTGAAGTGGGCGGGTTGTGTGACGGGTTGTGTGACGTTTGATTCGGGGGACGTTCTGGGGGCGGTGTTTGCGTGACGCGCTGCGAGCAACTAGCCCGACAGTGGAAACGCGACATGATTTCGGCCTCATTTCTCAACCTCCCGGGCTATTGGCCCGGCCTGGCCCGATTAAAGCCCTGGCTCGCACTGGCCCGATAGTGGAAATGCGGCTATTGAACAGGGATCATTTCAATCTGTATGCCATACACTTCAAAAACACAACAGAAAAGCTGTTTCTTCTTTATTAAATGATTATTCTAAACACACACTCTAAATTTCTGGAGTTTAGGAGTCTTAGAGCCTTTATATGAGGTTGGAATGCTTGCTAGAGAGTAGACAATTTTAGTATTTTCAGATGGAGCAAACATTTAAGGCAGACTGAGGATTTCTGCTGACTTTCAAAGTTTACCGGAGAGTCTATATTCTACCTGAAAGGCAACAATGACAGCCTTTTTAGTTTGACAGCCTACAACTATTTTTAGTTTGTTACATTCATAAGTGAACACCAGACCTACAGCCTAATAAAAAAAGAATCATTGCACATTCACAAACTACAGATTATACGACAGTTGTATTTAGAGATACAACAGAATAACATGCAATTGCTTCATTTGAAAGATCTCAAACTATTTCTTACAGACAGAGCAACACGAGTCCAGCTTAGAGCCCCAGCGGACGGCTGAAGAGCGCTGCACTTTATAGCTGGACTTTTAGGATGAATTATTAATGGTGTCTGATGTTATTGGGGAATAGGTGCGCTCTTTATTGGAGCAGATCTCAAGAAGCAGTGTGTACTGAGCTGGGCAATATGTGCAAAAAATCATATCTCAGTACTTTTAGGAGGAACGACAGTACACGATATATATCCAGTATTTTCCCAAAAATGGTTACTTTAGAGTCAAAGCCTTTATTAAAACTTTATTAAACAGTTTTTGAGCACAATATAATTAAAACACAGGGGTTTCCCTCGCTATTATTATCAGGGTTGGACCGATATACGATGCCATCGTCCATCGCCGATGGCCAATAAACTTCACGATGCTGAGCCGGCATCACGATCCATCGCCCCGCCTCACAATTATATTGATATACAACTTATAATTTGCATGTCATCTTAATAGCAATAACGGTCTTTTCATGAGCTGTGTTACATTTTACATAAAGCTGCCGCTTGCATGGCTGACAGCATCGTGAGGATTAAATGAAGGATTATACAGTACCTCTCGCGCTTACAATGTGTAGATTCAGTGGTAAACGCTGTTATCAAAACCCGTCCCACAGACTTTACAGTGAATGGCTTTAGTTATTTTCATAGCGGACTTGAAGCCAATGGAAGTTTTTTATCCACTCTTGGAAAAGAGTAAATGGTGGATTAACATTCAGCACATGATCACTAACAAGATGTGCCATTATTAGTAACTTTAGGTGGTTTCTAAAACTAAATCTGTCAGTGTTATTTTCATTCTCTCATCTTCAGCGGTTCACGTTTTCTCTGTTGTAGCTCCTGTCATCTGAAGGCAGGAGGCATTGACTGAGTGGTTGACAGCTGATATTAACCAATCCATCCGCGTTCAGTTCTAGAGCAGTGGGCCAATAAGAAGAGCACAAAGGCGGGGCAAGCATTGCTGGCTGAACTTCAGCAAGTTCACATAACAACAGTTTTAATCTGTTCCTGAGCGCTGCGTTTGGCGTTTTTAGGTGCAAAGAGGCATTCTGCACAAATGTCTCCTAAATCCACGCACGCAGTGGAGATTCTGCTGTGAAAACAGGTCGCACGACAACAATTTATGCACTCGCTCAAATGCTTCCAAACATATTTTTAGGACGCATAAATCTATGGCTATTCAATTAGTTGGTCATAGGGGCCAGTTCATGAAAAGCATCCCAAATGATGGGCCGAAAAGATATGACTTGCAATATAAGAGATGACACAACAGCATATAAGAGCCCATATGTTGTATTTTTGCTCCTTAAGACACACACGTTGTATTTTTCCACTTTTAAATGTTAACAAAACGTATTTTGAAACTACATAACATCAGTGTATTGTACAATGTGGCTTTTTTTTTTAACAAACATTCAAATGTATTTCAAAGCACAACAAAAGCAGTGTATTGCTCAAGTAGGCTTCTTCTACATTCAGACACAATCATATGTTATGTTTTGAACTGCATAACAATTATGGATGCAACAGTTATAGATTTTGGTTGTACGATTATATAGTCTGAAAAATAATTATGGTTTCACGGTTATCACATCTAATGTAAATTTAAGCTTTATATTAGGTATTCAAATAAACTGTTATTATCTAGGCATGGGCCGGTATAAGATTCTGACGTATGATAACCTTGGATAAAAATATCATGGTTGCACTGTATCACGGTATAGTGATCGCTGCTCTAAAATATATTCTTTTTAAATGTCTGGGTAAAAAACAAAAACTTTTTTCCCCTTTGAAGAAAAAAAAAACGTTATTATTTGAAAGATTTATGATATTCATTCATTCATTTATTTTATTTTCAGCTTAGTCCGTTTATTAATCCGGGGTCACCACAGCGGAATGAACCACCAACTTATCCAGCACGTTTTTTATGCAGAGGATGCCCTTCCAGCCGCAACCCATCTCTGGGATAAGATTTAAAATATTTTGTTACAATAAACATGTCAGGTTAAATATTTCAAATGAACTATTAACTTCTGCTGTCTTCAATAGTAGCAAAAACACAGATTTCTTTACATTTTAAACTTTACAATTTTTCTGCTGAAGATACTGTTGTCCTATAAAACAAAAAAAGTAAATAAAAACAATCTAACACAGACCTTGGGAACGGTATTAAAAAAATATTTTGGCGGTTTTAAAGCCTTGACTTTTTTTAAACCGCTGTATACCTTGAAAATGGTAATCGTCCCATGCCTATTGTTATCATCTGCGTTCATACATACATAATCATATGAATAATTTGTAATAATTCGTCTAACATATCTTTTGTTTACATTGCACTGAAAGCAACGCACAACTCTCACCGCTACAGCGTGAGATGTTTTCTACTCAGTGCATCTGAAAGGCGCAAGCACATCGATCAGCTTGCGCACGCATATTAGCATGTATTCTAATATTGGAAATAACGAAATTGCGCGTGAAAAAGATACGATATGTGATATAAGCTCGAAACTTTAAACTAGCGCACAGGTGGCATAACTTTGTTTAGTTGCAGCAGTTTCGTTCCGTACAACAGAAACGTGGCGTTGAGAAGCCTTTATGCTTAAGTATCGAAATGTTTTTAGCTGCTCGCGCCACTCACTCGCTTAATGTCACTTGACTCACTCTGTGCGCAGCCTTCAACTGCAACTCGTGCTCTATTGAACAGAAGCATGTCACTTCATAACTATAGCGGCCGTTTTTAAACTAAATTTATTTTTGATGTCTTGGTCACACTATTTGTAGGGCTGGAACAAATTGCCTCGCGGGCTGCCAATTATATAGCCCTGCTCTATGTTTTCGCAACATGTGGAGAGCGTCAAATCACCTTCCAGCCTTTGTCGCAAATTACATGACATCACCCGGACAGAGGAGCTTGGCCGGACACAACCAGCCAAACCAATCGAGGATAATAAATATATTTATGCTTTTTTGGAGTCAAACACTTAAATTTTCTTCAAGCGTTATCTAAGTTTTTGTTTAAGACCTCGTAAAAACGTGATTAAGACTTTTTAATACCTTTTAAGGGCCTCATAATTGATTTAACAACTTTTAATACTTTAAGACACCCTGTTCAACAAACCCTCCTCAAACGTATTCACTAGGCATGTGCCGGTATCACATTTTCATGCTGCGATTAATTGATTGAGCTTTTATCACGGTATACGGTATTATCACGATATTGTAATTTTACTAGAGAAACAGGTAAAAAAAACACAAAAAACTTCAGTTTCGTCAACTTAGTAACTTTAATAACTTTTAATTAACTAAAAGTACTTCAAACATTTAAATACAAATAAATATAAATAAAACAATACACAATATAAAAGTAAACTTGAGCAATTATATCAAAGTGAATGTGCAAAGAGAAACCGTCTTCGATCAGCAATCCCTCTGCATTTTTTTGGAACCCAAAATATTTCCAAACCTCTGGCTTTTTTTTTGAAGGGGGATAAATTGTCGGCAGCGTTCCTCTTTCCGCCATGCTTCTTCTTCGTGTGAGGATTAGAGAGCGGTGGCAGCGGCGGCGCGCACTGCGTGCACACAATGCTTCTACATGCGGGGATTGTTTACATCAGAGTGCGCATCAGTTCTGCGCAGCATATACGCAGTGTTTCTTCAAGCGGTTGATGGAAAATAAGCTGAAGGGGGATAAATTGTCGGCAGCGTTCCTCCTTCCGCCATGCTTCTTCTTCGTGTGAGGATTATAGTGCGGTGGCAGCGGCGGCGCGCACTGCGTGCACACAATGCTTCTACATGTGGGGATTGTTTACATCAGAGTGCGCATCAGTTCTGCGCAGCATATACGCAGTGTTTCTTCAAGCGGTTGATGGAAAATAAGCTAAGGCGCGTTCTAAGAATATAAATTCTGATCTATTATTTTTCACAGTATTTTGAAGTGCCTGCGATAACAATATCGTGCATATTCATTACCGTGATTTATCGCATTACCGAATACCGGCACAAGCCTAGTATTCACGCATTCAATTCTTTGATAAGTTCATGAAACAGCCTCAGAAGTCAACACTGCAATCATGCAAAAGCTATAATTAAACCCTGCAATAGGAGAATATTACATTGATGAGCGTGGACGCAATGAAAAAATAGGTCAACAGATGGCTGTGGTGCAGTCCAGATATACACCCGTCATTACCGGTGAAGGTAAACATGTATTTGCCTCAAACCACATTGAAATAGTAATACTGAACCAAGAAAACCAATTTGTTTGTATGGTAAATCTAAGCACCAGATCTTGCAGCAGCAGCCAGCTATCCGTCACTTTTCTGTCTTATCACTTGTCGATAAGTAGATAAACAGGCAGAATAACTGACCACGCAAACAAGAGCAACATGATCGGAAGATGGCCAGAGTCCAGTTCCTGCACAGTCAGTATCTGGGAGAGAGCGGTAGCTGGCATATGTCACCATATTGGATCCACTTCTCAGCCTTTTTTCGCCGGAATTATCTCTGTGAAGAAACTGAGCACATGACTGGATTTCTCAGCGCCTTCACGTCTTCACTAAGCGAGCATTAGGCCGCATGATCATTTCTGTGTGGCCTAGTTTCCGTCTCTGATGCGTTTTGAAAGCTCTGAGCAAATCCAGAGGCAGAGGAAAGGAAACACACTCTCTCACACACATCCATTTAGTGGAAAGTACTGAGGATTCTTCCTGTAAAAGGAACCACTGTGACTAGGATGTTTTAAGTATGTTTCATCTATGTTTGCGTGAAACGTCAAAGCTAAAGTCTGTTTGAGAAGCTACTAGCGTAGACGCATGTATTATTTCTCTATTACACCATTTGGCAAGTGGTCTGGCACTTTGCTGCCAATGTGTAATCCGTCTTTTGAATGCCGACACAAAAGGACAGAATCAGCGACACTAAAAGGGGAATGTTCACAGTCATTCAAGCGCTCACTTGGTAGGCAACTAAATATCAAGAAAATGCATATCTTCTCAATTATGTCATTTTAAAAAGTTCTTCAAGAGTTCACACTTAGATGATGCTCGACTATGATAGCAGGTTTGGCATGCTGTCCCGGGAGAGAAGCCTGAGCTCGCAGATAGATGAGCCCAAGGTTCCCGCCTGGTCAATGAGCATTAGGAACCACTGAGCCACCGTGTTGCCCGATCATGAAAGAGGAGGAGGGAGAAGGGAAGGATGGGGGGGGGGGTTCCAAAACCGAAGATAAGGAATGAAGTTTAGGCAGGATATTTATAGTAGTTTTAGAATGATCTGATAGGCTAGCTAATGATTAGCAATGAGGATCAGCTGTAGTCAATCATATCACGTGCTCCTCTCGAAATTAGTTTGTGAAACTTCACCTAATTTTGTTTTGAAGGTCTCCAAGATGAGATTCAACCCTCTGTAGTCTAAGGTGATTTTGGGCCCCCTAAGATGTTTTGACATGCCCTGATAATTGTGTTTATTTCAGCCCCTTATTACATAGTATGTATGTTGACCACTTTTTTAAAGGGTCATTTAGTATCAATTGTTAGTTTTTAGAGACAATAACTTATGCCAACTTACATGAATACAAGCCTAAATCATTTCTGCTCACATACAAAATTCAAACCTCGTTATTGTGGGTGACACCTCAGCACTGGAATTTCTCCATCACAAGCAACTTCTTCTGGCAATTTTCCCCTCACCATTTCCCTGTCACATATTCATATGCAATGTTCTGACAGTCAATCAGCGAGATGCTTGCTGAAATTGGAGAACTTTGTGAATGCAAACATGCCCTATTCTTGCATTTACATTTGCAGTACATCCTCCGCTTTTGTCAGTATGCTTTCAGGACCGTTATCTGTGCACTTGTGTAATGTATAGTGCAGTGTTTCCCAACCCTGTTCCTGAAGGCACACCAACAGTACACATTTTCAGTCTCTCCCTAATCAAACACACCTGAATCAACTTATCATAACATCAGAAGAGACTCTAACACCTGAAGTTAATGGGTCAGAAAAGGGAGACATCCAAAATATGTACTGTTGGTGTGCCTCCAGGAACGGGGTTGGGAAACACTGGTATAGTGGATATGTAAAAAACTATAAAAACAAAGTTTGAAAGACGAATTATTTTAGGTTCATATAAATATCCCAAGTGCAATTCTTGAAATACATATTCCTCTTTGCCGCCAATGTCACACAAGACGCATGTGAACGTACAATTTTTGGTCCATTTCCATCAAGGAAAGCAATGATAGTATGCAGTGCTGCTACCTAGTTACCCAGTTGGGAACTATTTTCAGAAGCTGCATAATATTGCGCCTGGTGGAGCCATTATATGGCGGCAAAGTTCCTTAGCTTTATCGACGAAGAAAATAGCTACTTTTCATTATCTGTTGGTCTAAGAACGCAGTGTAACTACAGAAGAGTCAAGCTTTAAATAGGAAAGTTTTTGGAAACTCTTGAAACTTGAGTGAGATTTTAAGCTAAGCTAAAAATGCTACCACCAGACAGAGAGATTAGCTGAATGGATTCAAAATTGGCAAAACTCAACTTGCGCATTTGATCCGTTATAGGATTGTCAAAAGTATCAAATTCGGTACCAATCAGTACTGAAATTTTAAAAACATCCATTTTCTGCTAGCATTTGAACGGTCTCTTAAACACCACTGATTGGCCAGGTTGTTCACTTGCTCAACACAAATGACTGTGATTGGTAGTAAAGGTTAGCTGTTCACCATTCTTGAGCTGGAGCTTTTTTTTTCAAATTAGCAGCGGTGTTTAAGAACGTGCTCAAATGTTAGCAGAAAATTGACAATTCAAAAATTTCGGTACTGATTGATACCAAATTCGATACTTTCAACAAGTATCAACATTGAAGAATTAGTCTTCAATGACAATGAAAATCTGAAATGGTAATACTAAAGGTTACTGCACACTGAATCCAAAATTTTCGTGCGTAATTTTCGCACATTAAAAAATAAATTCAACCTTTTTTGAGTGATTTGTATTGTCACGCTGCCTCCAAAACTTTAGTCCGATATAAAAAAAATGTAACCCGGTTTGAATTTTTTGTTGTTTTTCGCATCTAAAAAAGCACTTTGAGAGGTGTTTTGACAGTTCACAACCACCATGCAAACAAAAGGCATAATACAAAATGCCGTCACTTGAGCCACAGATAACTTTATGACAAACATGGTGCATAATTTAAGACGGAATGTGGCAGACAGTTGAAAACCCCTGCTGAATTCTATGACTAGCACACCTCGCTCCTGCTGGCTGCTTCTGGTGTGTGTCTCTGTTTGTGTGTGTGTGTTTAAGTGCGTATGTCCATACATTTGACGTACTGCCCATAGACATTTCGGTCCACTTTTTCCAACACATCAACTCTGTCACAACCTATTATATTGTCAAGCTTTATATAAGAAAATTAACGAAACTCTTCTTTGAACTTGAGCGAGATGCTAATGGTCTAATCTAATGCAATGATCAATGTAAGCTAAAAAAGCTCCCGCTAGATCCATAGATCAGCAGAATGGTTTCAAAAAAGGTAAAACTCAACTGAGCTTCTTTCCAAAAAGTGAATTGCGAATCGGGTTCGAATTTGTTTTGTTTTTTGCATCCAAACAAGCACTCTGAGAGGTGTTTTGACAGTTCAGAGCCACCGTACAAGCGAAAGGAAAAATACAAAATGCCAACACTTAAGCCACAGATAACTTTATGATAAACATGGTGCATAATGTAAGACAGAATGCGGCGGACATTTGAGAACCCCTGCTGAATTCTGTGGCTGTTTCTGCTTGGGGTTGTGTGTCTCCATACATTTGACGTACTGCCATAGACATTATAATCGCCTCATGGTCTGCTTCAGTCCGTTTGCTCCAACACGTCAACACGGCCGCAACCTTTTATGATGTCTATAGGTAGGCTACTCTACTGCCAGTCTGTGTTCAGGATTTGTTTACGTTAGTAAACATGCATCACAAGATGCTTAAGGTCTTTAGAGTGCAAAGACCTTAAGCGTTAGGACAAATTACCGTTGCTTACCTTGAAACCAGTATTCCTGACAACACAGGTCATAAGTAGTCTTTCCAATTACTCGTAACTCATCGTTTAGAATTACGAATGCAACATTGTACCAGGCAAGCTACTGAGCAATAATACCATGTCAGAAATATTATACGATTTGTGATGAAAATGTAAAAAACATGGACCAGAATAAAATGTTTTGCTGAAATCCAGACCTGGAGGGCTGGTGTCCTGCATAGTTTACTTCCAAACCCAATCAGACACACTTGGGTTAGCTAATCAAGCTCTTACTAGGCTTTCTAGAAACATCCTTTTAGGTGTTTAGGCAAGTTGGAGCTAAAATCTGCAAGACATCCACCCCCAGGACCAAGTCTGGACACTCTTGTTTTAAGGTGACAGCATATTATTTTGCAAGGAAGCGAATCTTCGTCAAATGTCTCGTAATCATAATTTGGTGAATGAAAATAAAATGTGTTAGCTTTTTATTGCCTATAGTGTTCATTTATGCTCAAATCCGTAAACCAATTGAATGTACAGATGCATTTTTGAAGCTTTACAAATGTTGGTTGAGATCTGTTTTCTCCAACAAGCCCTGAATCTTAAAACTAGACCTTTAACAACAGGGCTACAACTTCACCACATGATTTATGATCCATTCTAGCACCGAATTTCCACTGTAGTACAAAGTGGTGTGTCCTAAATACTCCTCCACAATATCAGTAGCACACAGCTCTGGATATCTGGCAGCCACTGCTCTTGGGTTCAGGCGAATGGCACAGCGGTTCATCTACAAACCCAACTGTCTGAGAGATATGCCCAACTCGTCCCGCTGAGGGACACAAGCGCTTTGAAGTGCCTACACACACATCACAGTGATTAAACAGGATTTGACAGAAATTTTAATTAAATAGATAGCCAGTTTCAGAAAGAAAGGACATCTTAAAGCTGTAACGGAGAGTAAGAGACAGCACAATAACCAGGGAATGTACAATATAACAGCCGGTGGGGGGGGAAGAAAAGCAACGCAGTCATGTTTTCGTTGTAAATAAAACTTACCTCTACAAATATGAAGCATGGTATGATGGAGTAACTACGGTGTGTATTATCTGAAGCCATTTTGCATCGATTCGGTCAAAGTTTTCACAGTTGGCAATCTAAAGGAGAAAAAGAAAGTTGCAACATTAATGGAGCAATTAATTCCAATCATTAATGTAGAACCATTAGGTGTACAACAGACAACTAGAGAGCGCATGAAGAGATACAAGAAACTTTGGTAAAGTGAGCTGACTTTCATTTCAATTAATACTACGTTTACATGGACATGAGTAATCAAATTATTTGCCTTAATCTGAATAATATGATTTCGAGAGGAGCATGTGATATGATTGATATGATTGAGCACGTCTGGCCACTCATCTGTAATCAGTAATAATCCAATCAGAGCGATCCTAGTCTACTATAAATGGATCATTTTCTCCCTACTGTTTCTATCTTCATTTGGAAGAATCCCCCCTTCCACCCCATCTCCTCCTTTTCCTCCCTTTTCTAAAGGGGGAGCTCTCGAGACCTACCTGATCTCGGATCTCCTGATATGCTTATCGACCGGGCGGGAGCCCTGGGCTCAAATATCTCCGAGCTCAGGGTTCTCTCCCGGGACAGCATGCCAAACCTGCTTTATACGCCAAGCATATCTAAGTGGGAACTCTTGAAAGATTGTTTAACGTCATATACCGGTTTCCTCCAGAGTTTCATGTAATTTCGGATGTTTCATTTTGAATTTTTCTACTTTGACTGCAGCTCAGCACTTTGACTCTCATTCAGGAACATTTCATCGGCCTCATGACAAATGAAGGTATTGGAAAAAATTCAACAAAAAGGTATTGGAAATGAGTATATAGTAAGGACTGGTGTTTTAACGGTATTTGGTACCGCACGCCGAATGAAAAACAAATCTTCCCATTTCATGGCGCGTGTGTTTGTTCCTTTACTGACTCGGTAGAAGCGGAGAATAATGTCAAACAGCAGTGTGTGTATGGTATCTCCTGTGGCACAATGTGGTGAAAGTCCTACATGACGGTAATAGTTTGATTAAAGGGGTTTACATGTCTGTGCTGCATTTCAATAATGCGACTAAAATCGGCATATTCCACGTCTTAATTCCATTTCAGTTTAGTTTGATGATGACCAAACTGGTTGCAATTTCGAGCCCTGTAGTATAAGGACATGTATTCAGACCACAACTGAACGTTTGAAGAAAATTGAATACCTTATTATTTAGAATTAGCTATTATTGATGTAAATGCAGCCGTTCAAGGCGCATAATTGATTTATTACGGTATTGACGGTATTAGAAAAGCCATGTCGTGGCGCAATGTCACACCGGTGAGGACTATGACACCGGTGTACCGCCCACCCCTAATATATATATATATATATATATATATATATATATATATATATATATATATATATATATATATATATATATATATATATATATAAATAAAAAACTTGACATTCAAGATTAGTGGGGGTGTCCCATTGGGTGTCCCCCATCCCCCAATACAACGGTAGGGGAAAATCACTGAACAGTCTGTGCACATGGTTGTAAACTGCAATTTTTCAGCTACAACAGAGTTCAGTTATATGTCATAAAATGACTTTTGCAACAGCCAGTACAGTGCAGCTCAACAACAACAAACAGAGTTCCTAACAAACACCCCTGAGGAGCTGAAAAGTGCAGCCAGAAAGAGTCTGAGGACTTCAGTCCCTTGAAGAAAACTCAAGTCAGTGGAAAGAAAACAGAACAAAGACAGAACAATAAAGAAAATACTTTAACTGTGCAGCGATAGAGCAACACGAGGTCAAAACACCAAGACAAACACACTTTTTCTGCTTTTCTCCATTTTCTTTATCATTCAAAAAACAACACACCAAAATATTTGCACTCAGGAGATGCATTATGTAAATTAGCTGTCTCCTAGGGCAGCAATTAAGCACAAGCGTGTAGTATTTACTGTAGATGTTAAAATATGTTCACCTTTCGCAGTTTAATATGCCGGGAAAAACTCAAAGTAGCTTCATTTTCAGTAAAAGTGTAAACACGGTGGCTTTGTGCTATTATAAAAACATTGCTCTGGTTTCCAGTGTTTCAACCAGCCCGATCGGGGTGCAACGGTCCAATTTACTCATGGTTCGGTATCAGTGGTGTAGTCCTAAAAAAAAAGGTGGTGTACTATTACACCAGACCCAAATTTTCAATGAAAGTAGGCAAAGAAATTACGAAAGTCAATGTTTCTTTGATTCATTAGCTTTATATATATATATATATATATATATATATATATATATATATATATATATATATATATATATATATATATATATATATACATATATATATATATATATATATATACATATAAACATCAGTCCGTTTAAATGTTATATATAAACATCAATCAGCCATTATTTTTGATTGTCACATTCGTGCATGCTTGTTTTAAACTAAACTATTACATATATGCAACTGTTACATGTCTTTTGCATTTATTCAGGTTATAAGCATGTGAAATTAATATAAAACGTTCACATATCTTTTGTGAGTTCATTATTTGAGATGTAGAACGCATAGAAAGTGTCCGCATAGAGAGATGCTGCAGCACTGCTGAAGATTGTGGCTGTTTACAGCGGTTTGACGGATAAATATGAATATGTAGTTAAATTGTTAGCGGTGCCAAACAACATTTCCCTTTGTTTACATCCTCACTACAACATAGCGCTAACGGTAGACACTGTGCAGGTCATAGATTAATTTTAACAAATAAAAATACTTACAGGTTGTGTCTTGTTGGAGCTGCTCCTTTGAGGAGTTTTCAGCCGAATCCAGCACCGAACTGAGAGAGATTTTAGGAGCTATCCTTTGTCAAATGCTTGCTATATCTGTTTTATAATTAGGGTTGGGTAACGTTTTACTATTAAAATGGTACCTGTGCCAAAACGGTGCCTGAACAAATACTTATTAGCCACAAAATTATTTGACAAAAAATATTTAGATATTTTAATCATTATAATTGAACGATATAAATATATATTTATAACAAGTTTCAAGTAAACATCAATTCATATTTTATATATTTGAACTGAATTAATATATTCTTTTGATCATTTGTTTGTTAGCATGAATGCAAGATTTGCAGTATGCTATTAACATTACATTAGCTTACTACTAACCTGTGGAAAGGCTGTCATCAAAATCAGGGAACACCTTTTTTTCTGGGTTTGGGGCTTGAGACTACTTTTACATGGACATCAGTGATCTAATGATTTGCCTTAATCTGAATAAGACAATAATATGATTCAGGTGTTTACATGAGTTGGTTTTTGAAGGTTACATTCATGATTCCCAGTTACATGTTAAAGCACATAGATCCATTAACGTCATCAGCCTACAAATGTTTCCTCCGCAGTTTGTGTCTGTGGTCCTTTAAGATAATCAAAAATCACTGTTTAAGTGGTAGACTCTTGATCAGAGTATTGTCTTAATCATATTAAAATCAAAGTATTGGTGTCCATTAGGGATGCAACAAGACAGTTAGCCTACAGTACAATTCATACCTCAGTTTTTTAACACTGTTTTCGGTTCGGTTCTAATGGCTTGACACTTCTTTTTGTTATTCTATCTTTAGGCAATAGGAACAGTAAGAGGTTAAAACATGTAATGGGTCTATATTAATGTAAAACGAGCTAAATATTATCTTTAAAATCGTCATAGGTCTCAGCTCTTGGCGATATCTTTGCGTATCGTCGACACACGATACTATCGTCTATTGGCACAACAACACAGCCAATAGCGTTCTGTTTAGTTCACAACTCTGCCAGTCAGAGCTGTTGAGCTCAAGTGACTTTTCAGATCCACAATCTATGACAATAACACTGAGTCAGACTCAACATTTCTCTGGTTTAAAATACAGCAATTTGAGTAATTTAAATGGGTCCGATACTTGGGTCTGTATAGGTTTTCCCCTGGGCTTGCCGTTGTTGTGAATTTCTCTATCCGGGTCAGGGCACCAAAAACTGTAGTGAATTTCTCTATCTGGCTCATGGCACCAAAACTGTTATGAAATTGTAAGACGAGCCAAAAAAAAAACAGGGAGAACTTTTGGGTATCTTCAAAGCAGAATCTTTTAATAAGATGAACCCATCGTCACCGTGCCATCATCGAAAGAACTCTATCTTAGTGCTACAGGCACTAGTGTTTTATACATTTTACAGAGAGTTGGTGGCAAACCTAAATAAAGCATGCAAATGAATTGTTTGTCAGCAGGGTAAATTGCCCCCCCCCCCATCCCAAATCTCATCAGCATATAAGTACTAATTCATGATACATTTCAGCATGAACACAAAGCATGCAAATTAAGAACCCATCCGGCCAGTTGATCAGCTTGAAAGTATCACCCAAAGACTAAAGAAGAGTCGTTGAGACGATGCCTTTAGCATTTGCATTAGGGATGCAACAATATAGTTAGCCCACGGTTCAATACGTTCCTCGGTTTTTTAACACTGTTTTCGATTCGGTTCTCATGGCTTGACACGTGTTTGTTGTTGTTGTTATTCTATAGGCAATAGGAACAGTAAGAGCTTAAGGAGAAAAAAATAAAAACGATTTTTTGCAATACTCAATTTTGTTTTACATAAAAGCCAAGAAAAGTACACTAGTTCCTAGTGTACTGTATTGTATAAAAAAAATTAACACTGAAATTTCACAGCTGCTGGTAGCCTATGTACAAACTGGGGAACAGATAAATTCCTACATTTTGAAAATAAACATACAAGTGAAGTTAATAAACATAAATTGGCCATTTCAAATAAACATATTTGTACTTAAGTAAACATAAATAAACCATCTTAATTATCTCAGTGCTGAAAAAAGTGCGAGACTGTAGTCTGTAACTCGGATCAAGTGTTATTTTAAGATGACAAAAGCCCACATCTGCTTCAAGAAGGAGAATAGAAATCCCCGCCCATTTTTAAGTTTGAACTCTGACTTGTTTGGACCTGCACTACTTCTGCCAGAATGAGAAGATGTGCTCTTCTCCTTCTTATTTTTTTCTCTCTCTCTCTCTCCCTCATTCTTTTACTTTCTCTCTTTCTCTCTCTGCGCATGGACCTAAAGCCATTGTATTTACATTTACATTTACATTTAGTCATTTAGCAGACGCTTTTATCCAAAGCGACTTACAAATGAGGACAAGGAAGCAATTTACACATCTATAAGAGCAACAGTGAATAAGTGCTATAGACAAGTTTCAGGTGTGTAAAGTCTAAGAAGCAAAGCATTAGTAAAAATTTTTTTTTTTTTTTTTTTTTGGAGAGAGAGAGAGGGCACCATTAGTGGTATAGCCAGAGAGGCAGTTGAAGATTAGGAAGGAAAGTGGAGACTAAACAGTTGCGTTTTTAGTCGTTTCTTGAAGACAGCAAGTGACTCTGCTGTTCTGATGTAGTTAGGGAGTTCATTCCACCAACTGGGCAGATTGAATGTGAGAGTTCGGGAAAGTGATTTCTTCCCTCTTTGGGACGGAACAACGAGGCGACGTTCATTCACAGAACGCAAGTTTCTGGAGGGCACATAAATCTGCAGAAGTGAGAGCAGATAAGAAGGAGCCAAGCTAACGGTCACTTTGTAAGCAAACATCAGAGCTTTGAATTTGATGCGGGCAGCAACTGGCAGCTAGTGCAAACGGGTGAGTAGCGGAGTGACATGTGCTCTTTTGGGTTCATCATAGACCACTCGTGCTGCTGCGTTCTGAAGCAGCTGAAGAGGTTTGATAGAACTAGCTGGTAGCCCGGCTAGCAGAGAGTTGCAATAGTCCAGTTTGGAGAGAACAAGAGCTTGAACAATGAGTTGAGCTGTATGTTCAGATAGGAAGGGTCGGACCTTTCTGATGTTGTAGAGTGCGAATCTGCAAGATCGAGCAGTTCTAGAAATGTGCTCAGAGAAGTTTAGTTGGTCCTCAATTGTTTGTATTTACCATCACCAGAGATGAGGATCCTTAATCGGTTATGATTGTTAACAACAAACGATGCACACAAACAAACACATGCTCATATGTAATGATGAACCCTGATGCGTAAATGTCGCTCTACTAGCATCGGTAAATTCGGCTCATTCAGTATAACGTGATTTTTGCCTTCGTTATTTTTATGCGTGTCTCAGAACCAGTTGGGTATGTTTGCTGGAAGGATTCAGCGAGGGATTGTTGTTTCTTTGGAGGACTTATTACCTTCTCTGCTTTCCTGCCTTCAGACAGTGATATTGATGGGTGACGGCGCTGCAGATGTGCAGTCATGGTTATACGTGTAAAACAATGCTTGCACACAGTTATTTTTTGTTCACCGTTTTTTCTTTTATTGGCATTATACTCAACGGCAAAACCGAAATGTCCGCACACCGCAGATTTTAAGACGCACGCGCTTCTTCGTACTGTTGCCTCACTTCGCCGGCGCTTCCTTGTACTGTTGCCTCAACCTCACTTCACCGCCGCTTGCCATGTTAAAGATTTTTAGAGCATAGTGATTGGATATTTACTCGCGGGGAGGAGTTTCCTCCTCTCAGCTCATAGACTTACAGGCACACACAGTCAATTGGGGGAGATATAAAACGCACATAAATGATTTAAATGCAAAACCGAGAAAACCGCAATTCACAAGCGCGTATTGAACCGTGGATGTCGTACCAAACGGTTCAATATTATATTGAAAATCGTGGCATCCCAAATTGCATTACTTTGGCACAGTCAGCGCTCAGAACACCAAGAGATTTTAAGGTCTGTATAAAGAAGAATATAACTTTTCAGTTATATATAGATTATTGCTAATTTGGAACTAGATTATATATATATTTATATTCCCACACCGTAGAGAGACAATGTGCGCATTTCAAAACAAATAAAGAGGTCAGACCAACACAGCTTGGCTACCGTTTACTATTTTCTTATATTTGTATAGAATAATTTTTGTGCCAATAAGAATGAACATAACTTTATAAAACTGAACGTAACTTTCCAAGAAACGATCAAAAATATGCCACTGCAAAAGAAGAAAAACACAATGAAAACAAAAAAATGAACTCAGTCGCACGAATTTAACATGCTCTTCAAATATGCTTCATTCTTTGTTAATGATTTTCAAAGAATCGTTTTCGCGAATCATGGATTTTGAATGCGTTGCCACAGTTTTCGCTTACGCTTCGTAAATTTTCGTTTGCTGTTTTGGCACAAACTTCTCGTGGGGGCGGGCTTAACGGCAATCTACACTGATTGGCTAATGAGCTTTTGATGGACAGTTGCTCTCTGACCTGGAAGCACAGACGGTGACGTCAGTGCACTGCAAACTTGTGAATAACAACAATAACCCGCAAAATAACTGTTGCACACTGTACATGAATAAAACTTTTATTGTTGTTATTGATAAACGTTACTTTAGCAACACGAACTTACTTCAAGCTGCCCTGAGGGACAAGCTGAGGTGGAAGATGATGGCACCGCTCCGTGTCTCTCCCGGGAGGTCATCTTTAGAAACTAAGAGACGACCGTAGGTAAAATACTAACATTAATACTTAACATAAAGCACGACGTATTGCACACCGCAACAACTTTCCGATATGCGCGCCACTGACGTCACCGTCTGTGCTTCCAGGTCAGAGAGCAACTGTCCATCAAAAGCTCATTAGCCAATCAGTGTAGATCGCTGTTAAGCCCGCCCCCACGAGAAGTTTGTGCCAAAACAGCAAACGAAAATTTACGAAGCGTAAGCGAAAACTGTGGCAACGCATTCAAAATCCATGATTCGCGAAAACGATTCTTTGAAAATCATTAACAAAGAATGAAGCATATTTGAAGAGCATGTTAAATTCGTGCGACTGAGTTCATTTTTTTGTTTTAATTGTGTTTTTCTTCTTTTGCAGTGGCATATTTTTGATCGTTTCTTGGAAAATTACGTTCAGTTTTATAAAGTTACGTTCATTCTTATTGGCACAAAAATTATTCCATATATTTGCCATGTGTCTAGGCAAACCCTCAGGTTTGAACACACTTTGACGAGTATAAATGACCAATTATAGCGTGTACCAATAGCGTCTTGAGAGGTGTAATGGAATGTATAAAATATGAGAAAGCATTTGATTGGTCAGTAGAATAGATGAGAAACTAAAGTATGTTTCGATCTTCTAAATGTGAAATTAGTCACTATTTTGGAGCACAATAGCTTATAGATTACCTCAAGACTAACATATTGATATCAACACCTAAAAACATTCATTTTGATTTCACTGGACCTTTAAATATCCAAAAAAAAAAAAATTAATAACACAACTTCACATAATGTTAATTACTGTATGTCTGTGAATGCAAACGGTGTGTGTATGATCTGTGAGAGAGCAAATCTTCAACACAAAGGCGACTAAACAATACGTGTGGACTCTAGGGAGGCAATTACACTTCCAGGGTCTGGCACCTATAGCATTAAAAATACATTGATCAGTATTGATTTGAATTTCTAATTGCCAGATATTGATTTGTTCTGTCAAGTCTAAGACTATAGACCTATTTGGAGAGAACAACAGCTGTGCATTTACACAGGCTGAAAATAACCTCTGGTAAAGTGAAAGAAATTTGGAAAATGCATATAATCCCATGCTGAGGGTTAGGAATGAGCCTTAAAATGTTTTATTTCTGTTATATTTAATTGCGTAAGAGCTGCCGCCACTAAAAGTGCACATTTTGCATTGTGTCAAGAAAAAGAGGAGCATTTCAGTGCCTTGGAAAGTGCAAACGCCGACAATTATGTATTGAAGCAAAATCATTTCACATTTTGGAAAGATTGCATGTAATTTTATTTGGATATGCTAGATCAGGGGTGTCCGAACTCGGTCCTTGAGGTTCCGGTATCCTGCATAGTTTAGCTCCAAATTCGTTCGAAGTTTTAGTATACCTTGAAAGAGCTTGATCAGCTGGTTCAGGTTTGTTTAAATGGGGTTGGAACTAAAATATGCAGGACACTGGCCCTCCAGGACGAGTTTGGGCACCGCTGTGCTAGATTATACTTTGGGATATTGCAATGCTTTATAGCCAATGCACAATAAAAAACCTTTATGAACATAAAATATGATGTTGTATATAATAATCTGGTCGATTTGGTTATATATATATGGGGCGGCATGGTGGCTAGCACTGTAGTCTCACAGCAGGAAGGTTGCTGGTTTGAGTCCTGGCTGGGCCAGTTGGCATTTCTGTGTGGAGTTTGTTCTGTGTGATGTTCTCACTGTGTTGGCGTGGGTTTCCTCCGGGTGCTCCGGTTTCCCCCACAGTCCAAAGACATGCACTATAAGTGAAATGAATAAACTAAACTGGCCGTAGTGTATGAGTGTGTGTGTGTGTGTATGGGTGTTTCCTTTTCTGTGCCTCTAAATACTTTAGAATAAAGTAATACACAAACTTAAAAAAAATAAATTCAGGGTATTTGTTACAGTCAAATGTATATGCCTGTATGTTTTGCTTGTGTGTGTGTGTGTGTGTGTGTGCGCGCTCTCTCTCTCTTTCTCTCTCGCTCGCTCCCTCTCTCTCTGTCAATTCTCAGGTACGCCCATTCCAGTTTCCCATTCGTCCGTGAAGATGTCAATCTCTATTCCACCTGGTGACGTCATCAACATAGCTACCAATCAGAATAGGAGCTCACAGTTTAAAGGGACGCGAGCGGGGAAGCTCATTCTGCTTTTTGCTCTGTCTTGCTTGCCTTGTGTTTGCTTGCTTTTGTGTGTGTTTTGGCTTATTATGTGATGTGATATTGATGTTCATTTAGAGTTTTGATTTTGGTCTTGTTCTTGTGGTATTCATAGCTGTTACCGTCTTGTATGTGTGCTTGTGAAAATCCCCTGATCTCTGGCGTCAGCCTTTCCCTGGGATTCGAGGAGTTTAGAGGTTCACGGACATACATCTCACATCACGTAGATAACTCCACTGTCTAAACACACTAGTTTAGAAGTGAGTGCCACCCGCTGTAAGTTATTACTAGTCAGTGTATTTAGATTTTATTTCAACATAATTGTGTGTGTGTGTGTGTGTATGAGAGAGCGTGATGCTGTGCGTCGCTTGCTGCTGTCTGTCTGTCTGTCTGTCTGTCTGTCTGTGTGTCTGTGTGTCTGTGTGTCTGTGTGTGTGTGTGTGTGTGTGTGTGAATGAGAGAGAGCGTGCTGCTTAGATCTCTAAAACAAACTAGACAAACAGGTGACCGCGAACCTAAGGTCGCATATACAATGTTCAGTTTCTGAATGGTTTAGGCACAAGCCAACAGTTTGGTGACGCTGTCTGAGCCTTACATCATAATTTTTTTTTATTATGCACGGTAATACCGTATACCGAGGTAAAATAGGGAAGAGGTTTGACGGTATCAAAATTTGGATGCCGCCCAAGCCTAAACTAAACCTTTAAATGTCCATGCTTAATCAGTTATCGATAAGGCCTATCGATTAAAGGGTTATTGACAATCAATAGATCATCAAGTAATCGTTAGCGTCCCTAAATAAAATATATTAAAGGATATTTCACTCTAAATTCACCATACTCACTATTAAAAGGACAGTTCATCCAAAACTGCACATTCTGTCACCATCAACTCACCCTTTTCTTGTTCCAAACCAGTTTCCGTTTTTTTCTGATGTTGAACAATAATATACAATAACTTGTAGGCAATGTCTTTGCTGTTGAAAACCTGAACGGTAAATGCTGAATTAAGATTGTCCTTTTGTTTATTATCTTTTTATTTATATTGTCAGACAGCTAAAACATTTCACAAAACGTGTTAAATCAGCTGTACAAAGGGATTGGCGTGCTGAAAATCCTTTAAAATTGATAGATATAAAGATTGATTTGATTTGATTTATTTATTTTCGAACAAAGTATCATACATAAAATATCATTAACAATATATTAATAATGTATAATAATGTATTAATAATGTATTAAGAATACATTTCAACATGGTCGAAAATGGAGTGGGATGAAGCACAAGCTTATTATTTTCCCACCCCATTACCACATACATCATTCGTCTATTACGTAAACTTATTTCTTCCTTTCACATGAACACATTCTATCCTTTTGGCATATCCGACAAACTATATGTTTAGTTCCATTTTGTACCCGTATACCTTGTAACATAAACCCAGAGAAAAAAATAAATAAATAAATAGTACTGCAAATAGCCATTAATTAAAATTTCATCATACCTTTCTCTTTTTATACCTTTTCAAATCACCTTCATCGTTATACTCCTTTAATAATATATATTTATACAACTTTTTAAATTGATTATTATCCTGACATTGTTTAAGAGTCAGATCTAGACTGTTCCATAGTTTTACACCACAGACAGACATACACAAACTTTTTAAAGTTGTTCTTGTTTTCAACCTCCTAAAATAGAGTTCTTCTCTCAGATTATATCCCCCTTGTCGTTCTTCGAAAAACGTTTGTATGCATTTTGGAAGTAGTTTATTCCTAGCTTTAAACATAAATTGTGCTGTTTTAAATTGAACCAAATCATTGAACTTAAGTATCTTTAATTTAAAAAATAAAGGATTTGTATGCTCCAAAGATTTGACATGTATCGTGATAATTATCGATATCGACTGATATGAAAAAAAAATGATCGTGATCATTTTTTTGCCATACCGCCCAGCGCTACGTCCTTAACAGTTTTAAACCATTTCAGAACTGTTTGTAGGAGACCTCCAAAACAACTTTCTTATCTTTAAATTAGCCCAACAGAAGCACTTTTTCTTTTCTGCTAAACTTTGTGACCAAAAAGAATCAATAATCAATAGCGCAGTGATGTATGAAGCACAGCTCACCCAGTATTTATCTAGTTAAACAAGCTGCACTCTGCTGGCCAATGCACTTAAATATGTAGCAACATCTGCAGAGCAAAATCTTTTGACTGAATGATTTTTTGGCAGTGAGGGGAAATGCTAAAAAATGCTACTGTAAATATTGATGAGATGAAAACTAATCAGCAAACCTGGAAAAGAAAAAAAAAAAACAATGTACTGTACGTAGCAAATGCTCATCTTTCTCTGGGGTTGTCCAACTTTATTACACAAAGCCTTATTTTAAATGTACTATTTGGAAGAAATAGCACAGATTTTTGGCATTCTTGAAAGAAATATGAGTTGAACTGTGCTGAACTCATTTCAGTGCTGCTGTATGCTAATGTTTGGGGTTTTTAGGGCATTGCTATAGTAGGTTGTTACTTACTGACCCAAGTCAAAAGACTCCACAAACAAGAATCTAGGATACTCTGAGTTTAATTCCTTTGGTACTTCCGTGAATTTTTTTGATTTGCCTTTTCGTCTATAATTCCAACTGTTAATAGTATTTAAATAAGAATTTACTTCCCTTCAGCAAGCCACACAATCTGAGACAGAACCATTTCAAGAGTTCACACTTAGATATTGTTTGACAACTGTTAGCAGGTTTGCCATGCTGTCCCGGGAGAGAACCCTGAGCTCGGAGATGGGTGAGCCCAGGGCTCCCGCCTGGTCCATAGAGCATATGAGGGGAGTACGAGATCAGGTGGTTCTCGAGAGCTCCCCGTGGTGAAAGAAAAAAAGGAGGAGAAGGGGTGGATGGGGGGTTTCTTCGGAAAACGAAGATAAGAGAGTAGTTCTAGCTAGGCTACTTATAGTGAGTTGGGGTTAATCTGATTGGCTAACTAGTGAATGTAGATGAGTGGCCAGCTGCAGTCAATCATATCACGTGCTCCTCTCGAAATTAGTTTGAAAACTTCACTTAAAGAGGTTTGTCAATTCAAGGAACAGTTCTGAACTGAGTCGGGTCTTATAGGAGCACAGTACTCTTTCGATAAAGAATTACTTACTAGTAGAGCTGCACGATTAATCAAAAAATGATCGTGATCTCGATTCGACCCCCTAGACCAGGGGTCACCAATCTCGGTCCTGGAGGGCCAGTGTCCCTGCAGAGTTTAGCTCTAACTTGCCTTAACAAACCTGCCTGGATGTTTCAAGTACACCTAGTAAGACCATGATTAGCTTGTTCAGGTGTGTTTGATTGGAGCTGGAGCTAAAATCTGTAGGGCACTGGCCCTCCAAGAACAAGTTTGGTGACCCCTGCCCTAGACGATCTTAATCCAGCATTTCTACTATTTTGCCAATCATAATTTCAAGTTCAGGAGAGAAGCAAAGGCGGCTGCTCAAGTCTTTACATTGTTTTCCATGCGTTGCTTAGCGACATGGACACCTCCAAATGGTGAAAGAGTCACATACTGTAAGTATAAGGTATAATTCATTCAAAAATGTCATTTCTGTCGTCATGTAATGATGTATTCGCATCCGCGAAAACACACGTGATGCAAGCTGCTGACTGTGAGCTGGAAATCTGGAAATTACAGACTAAAGAAACTCACAAACGTTTAGAACCACCTGAGGGTAGCTTTTCATTTAAGCACCAACTCAGGCACAGCTCCAAACCAATCGATGCCATTTTTCAGTCTTCCTAAAGCACATAAAACCGCTATTCTCTCAATAAAATCCATGTTAGCCATTTAGCATCAAAGCTAGAGTCACCAGGCAGACAGAAGCCCTGCCCAAGGCGCGATTTCGCATCACTTGAAGTGAATTTTACGTGCGAATGAAGCGAGTAAACTCAAAATGTTCACAGGTATATTTACATGCAAATAATCGATTTATACACGCGTGCTGCATATGGTGTGAACACAGCATAACAGTAATTAGGTATAAAAATGGAAATCACAATGCAAAAAAAGTTGCTCTTCCTTTGCTTTGTCCTTTTTCTAGTCCAAAAATCTAGAAATTCTTAGATCAAGTACACATATTGTTTTGTTTTCATTTGAAGAAATTAATCGTTTTTTTTCCCTATAGGGCACCTATGATGAAAATCATCCTTTGTAAGCTGTTTGGACAGACCTGTGTGTAGGTATAGTGTGTCCACGGTCAAACTGGGGTGATATAAAGACAGTAAGTCTCTTTTTTTAAATTTCCTGACGTTAAAATAGTCCAAATCCCTCCCATTTTGAGGCCGACCACAATGTGACGTAGGAGTGCGGTTTCCCCGGCCACCAAGTTGATTGACAGCTGCGTATTAACATGTCTCCGTAGTAAAGCGTATTATCATATCAACAAGACAGCACGTGTGCAAAGGAACTGAGATTAAAAAGATCTGTTCAGCTCTCTGTGATCATCAATCATCAAATGTGATCAAGAATGAGTTTTACAAGTTAAAAACGTTTTTAAAACAGTGAGTGTTTGTAATAAATTACAGCGATTTTACCGTCTTTATTACCACAGCTGCATGTCAGTACAATTATAAAGGAGACGCTTCAATCCCAGGTTGTGGACGTTAAATCAGGTTTATTTTGTACATTAACATGACAGATATGCATACAGCAGTGTATATTAATGTGTCACACTTGCTGTGCAAAAACAGTGCAAAGGTAAACACGATGTCTGTGTGTCCGCTGTGTGCGTGTGCGTGAACTTTGTAACAACATTGTGTGTGACTCATCGCAGAAAGACTTGAGTTAACTCCACAACAAATGCATCTAATAATTATTGGGAAAGTTCTTGCTGTAGTATCGCCATATAAAGTGCACATCACGTCATATCCTTTGCAGTTCGATAGACAGAGTCGGTGACAATGGAGGGAAACACGGAGTTGGTTCCTAAAAAAAATTCAACTTCTGTAATATGAAAATGGTTCGGATTTTTGCTAACAGACACAGCGCAAACAACAGTTATTTGCAAATGTTGCAATGATAAGATTCGCACGACGGATAGCAACACAACGAACCTTTTTACCACCTCAAGAGAAAGCACCCGAATGAATATGCAGAGAGTCCAATTTTAAAAGGACCCCACGCGAGTACATCACCAGGTACAACCAAGCAGCCAGAAACGACAAGGCTTAAACAAACAACTCTAACGAAAGAAACATATCACAAAGGAACTCCGTATGAGAAAACGAGCAAGCGCTGGAAAGACGTAACTGATGCCGTGACATTTTACCTGACCAAAGACATGATTCCTATAAAGACTGTGGAAAATGAGGGCTTTAAAAGATTGTTCAAAGTCGTAGATCCACGTTACGAAATACCCAGCCGCAAATATTTTTCCTCCACTGCCATTCCACAGCTTTATTCAGAGTGCCGCAGCAAGATTCAAAATAAAATTCAAAAGGTAAAGTTTTTCGCTACAACGGCTGATTTAACAAAAATCGATGGTACTTTACAGAGTACAAAAGGTAGTTTACTTTTTGCATGTTTATTTTTCTTTTCTAAGCCAATGTTTATTTTGGGAGTTATGCTAAAGTCTGTGCACTTGCATTGACAGTTAGATTTTTATTTAAACTTTATTTAACTTTGTAAAAAAATAAGCCATTTATATTTTTGAAGGTGTTGCTGAGGATCTATGTCTAATAAGCTGATTTGTTAGACTT
This sequence comes from Danio aesculapii, assembly GCF_903798145.1. Taxonomy (NCBI): domain Eukaryota; kingdom Metazoa; phylum Chordata; class Actinopteri; order Cypriniformes; family Danionidae; genus Danio; species Danio aesculapii. The sequence goes on along the minus strand of NC_079444.1, from coordinate 4,111,021 downwards.
GTTAAACTAAGATTTGTTAGATTTGTTAAACAAATGTTCATTTTGATGGTACAGTAATTGTAATGCAAGTCTTGTTGAATGTTCTTTCTTTGCTGAATAGCACTTGCATTAAATCTTCACTTGATTATGCGGTTTCGTGATAGTTTTTATCCTGTCATTATAAGACTTTTGAATAAGATCAATTCTTAAACACTATTGATAGCTAGTGTAAAATAGTAAATCAATAAATAGTTAAACTAGCATAAATTATTAATATTATAACTATTATAACAAATGGTGAAATAGGTATTTTAGTATTAAGTTACTCTTTATTGAGATTTCTTTTTAAATTAGGTTATATTTTATATAACTATATTTTTATATTTTTATGAATTTATAAGGCTTGTTTATCATGTCAGGATTTTATAATGTTTGTATAGTGATGTTTTTTATGTTCTTGTTGGGTCTGTTACAACGTAATTTCGTTTTGCATTACAATTTTATTGTGATGATTTGAATGACAAAAATAAAAGGAAACTGAATTAAAATATTCTTATACATACATGCTAAGAGTATATTTTTTATATGGGGACATTAGTTTGGTTGTATTGTACCTTTTGTAATTTGCAAAATATTCTTAAAAAACCAACTTAAAAAAAAAATAAATAAATAAAAAAAAAAAAAAAAAAAAAAAAAAAAAAAAAAAAAAAAAAAATCGGGATAAAAATCGTGAATCGTGATTTCCCCAGAAAAAAAAAAAAAAAAAAAAATCGGGATATATTTTTTACATATCGCCCACCCCTACTATCAGCTGATGTGTTAAGTAAAATAATCTTGTTTTCGCTTTGAAATGTAGATATTTGGATTAGGAACAAGACAAAATTTATTTTATTTTATTGATTTGCAATTTTGTTGCATAAATCGTATGAATTCTGTATAATTATATAAAATAAATATTTGTTACACCTCCAAACATCAGAATTTTTGGTACTCAAATGTTCTAAACTCTCTAGAAATGCTCAGTCACAGGCCTTAAAACGCATGCAAACTCTACAAATCACATGTGTTCTGTGGCTCCCGGTCAACTATATTTCAGAGTCAACATTGCATGTCTTGCTATGCGACAATTGCATATGCGCACATTGCGATATCGATGCTGAAATATTGTGCAGCCTTAATATTACAATACAAATACTACAAAAAAATACAATGCTATTGTTACTATTGCTATTTGTTCGTGTGTGTGTTTGTGAAATAAGGGGGGTGATACTGATGTTGATATCAACTCAGGTTGGGTTGACCACCGCTGAGATTTTTAAAAGAGATAAATCCCTCTTGCTGTGTCCATCCCATCCAGCACAGTATCTCTTTGCGAATCTGAGCCTGTGATCCAAGCACTGTCCCGAGGGAATAACTGTGACATATCTCCAGCACAACAGCTCTCTGACTGCCATCAGTGTAATGTGATACCAGTCAGAAGCCACTAATGGACTCGGGGTTCACGAGGCCCAGCTCAGATAAATGATGAAGGACCAACTGGTACAAAGAGACTCCGTTACTAAACCTATGGATGACTTTCTGTACACTGACTTGAAACGGAATACTCCTCATAGGCAGAAGCTCCTTACAGGAACTCAAACAGTGCTGCCCAAGACGTAGCCTGAAGGGTCAGTGTATATTTTGGTCATTGGATTTTCATTTTAGAAACAGATATTGAAAAATGAAAAACTTATAATAAATAAATAATAAATAATTAAAATTTTAAAAAGAAAATTAAAATACAATGCGGTTTTTGATTTTCGTTTTTTTAAATCTTTGAACTGAAATAAAAAAAAATTTGCAGAAAAGCAAAATAAAAAAATGATTTGATTTTAATTTTTTATTTCGAATAAAAAAAATTAAAAAAAATACAGAAAACAAAATTGAATAAAGGCTTGTTTTTTTATATCCCGAAACCAGACTCATTCACAGTGACGCAATGCTGCCAGACACAGGCTAGCATACTATAGGCTATTTTTTTTCCACTTAAAAATGTTTTAAAAACTGCTGAACAGTTTTCTGAAAATAAAGTTTATAGTTAAAATTACTTCCACTTCAGGAGTGACAGTGACATTGGACACTAGTTTGGAATGATTGCTCATCTCTAAGTGTTATAGTTCGAAATCCAAATAAACATAATTATTTTAATCTGAAAGGCGATCAGCATGTTTCAAAAACATATATATATATATACATATATATATATATATATATATATATATATATATATATATATATATATATATATATATATATATATATATATATAACTCATTTTGCATCCTCTGAACTGCCTCTGTGGGAATGTGTGCATTTGTTTGTTGTCCATTTATTACATAGTTAGTTTCATGTTCTCGGCTGTAGATTTTTTACCCAATACTGTGTTATGTTATTATTGTTGGCCACGGAAATAATATAAACAAGATAGGTAAGATACAAGGTCTTCTATTTGCTGGAAAAATGGTAGATAAAGTGTGAATCTTTTAATCTGATTCAGTCTGACTCAATTGAGTCAAATCAAGTGATTTAAATCTTCAAGATCCGATTCCTTGAAATGAGCTACTAAATCCCTGATCAAACTTTTAACGTAGGTTGATCCCCTACTTCATACCGAATTTTGTTTTTTTAAATCGATATGGACAATGGTGTTCGGTCAATAAATACTAATACTGATTTTATCACCCAGCCCTACTTTTGCACCACCATTAGAGTTTTTCGGCTCAAGACTTCCAGTCTTACTTCCAATGATTTTTAGATGCCAAAAACTACTTGATATTGCAAACTCGTCTTTTCTACGGAAACGCTTGCTTGTAGAGCAAGTAGTTAGACCATTTTTTGTTGTTTATTATTCATAGTCATTTCTCTCATAGGCAACTGAATCAGATATTCTAAAACAAATCCCAAAAACGAGCGCACTTCCGCATTTTAGAATAAGGTCAAATTTGCAGAAAACTTGAATTTTAACAGGTAGTCCATCAATCAAATTTCAGAAGTCTATCAATCAACACTCTCAAATGTAATGTTAAATGTTAACTAAGACCCCAAAGTATGCGTTTTAAGTCAGGGACGGGTTAAGTATTCATCTGACCCATTTCAAACATGTCAGTGGCAGAACAGAGCAAATGAAGCGCAGTCAAGCAGAGTTCAGTTTAAATGTGTTCTCTGGAACTAACACATAAACCCGAAGCGTCTCGCGTGGATAATTCTCGCTTCAAACACTTCAAGAGCTGTGCGCTATATCCTCTTTTCAATTCACCAGCAATTAACAGACAGGGAAAACCCATTACTGGCAGTCAGGAAAGTCAGCAGTGCCACGCAAAGTTGTTCTGCAGGGGAAACCATGATTTTCCTTTGCATTTTAGCTGCCGGATAATTAAAATCCTGACTGAGGCGTTTTCCGATTAGCTGCCTTGGAGAATAAACCAAAGCTTTAACTTTCAGAGTGAAATGGGTCACAGCGGATCACAGTATTATTCATCTTCTCGGCTCTCCGGTCAGAATTACAGCCGACTTCACTCCTGATGGATATCTGAGCTGGCACAGGTCATAGCGCTTTCGATTAAATAGTGCTTTTACAACTAAACAATCTGATGCCCGTCTATATATCATGTTGGTCAAACACTGCCAAGGACACTTTCCAAATGAAAATCTACCGATAAAGCCTTGGCAAGAATAATGACCTCTTTATGCGTGTTCAAACATTACACTCATCTCAGTCTCACGGAGGATAGTATACAGTATATTATAGATATTGGCATACATTTGGTCCATTAAACTATTACATCTTATGGTTTACAGAATGTTTTTTTTTTCTATTGACCGAAGGACTGGCTTTACAATGATTTCTCAATTGTGATGATATCTGCGACAATTTTTGCTGTGAAAATCCACTAAATGGTAAATATAACTAGTAGGGGTGGGCGGTACACCGGTGTCATAGTCATCACCGGTGTGACATTGCGCCACGACATGGATTTTCTAATACCGTCAATACCGTAAGAAATCAATTATGCGCCTTGAACGGCTGCATTTACATCAATTATAGCTAATTCTAAATAATAAGGCATTCAATTTTCTTCAAACGTTCAGTTGTGGTCTGAATACATGTCCTTATACTACAGGGCTCGAAATTGCAACCATTTTGGTCGCATGAGCGCCCGAAATTTAATCTTTGCGCCCTCATAATATATTTGGGAGCATTTGTGTGTCTGAATATAATGGTTGTAGTGCAATCTGATTTGATTTTCTCTAAAAACTTGCTGAATCGCTCTACCCTGCTGCTGTATTGGTTCATATTAGCTGTCAATCACTCAACGCTTCCCCCTGTCAGATAACAGGGAGCTTTTGTTACTGCAGGAAATGCAAACGGCTGAAGAGTGAAAAGTGCACAGGTTTGCAAACCTCACCTAAAGTTATAATAATAATAATGGCGCAGATGACAGCGATCATGAGGTAAATGTTGATCCGCCAGCTGAGATCAATCGAGTGTTTTCGGAGAAGGTGCCCGAATCTCAATGCGTTGCATTCACCGCGTGTTCAGCGCAAATGTCTGCTTAATATAAAATCTAACACTGTACACATCATCGCCAAAGAAACTCACCTTTACTAAGTTTACACTGAAACTACGGCTCATAACAAAAAGCGGAACTGTGCTGGTGGTCATCGCGAGAATCCTGCTCTGTCTGCTCATAAATTGGTGCGGCTGACTCGCCTGCTTTATTCCACCAACACAGAGAAATGAAGATCAGCTCATAACGAGACTGAGCATTTACAATGACCCAAACCGAAACTTTTAAAGAGTAATAGAAGTTAAACTTTTTTTGTCCGTTCTTCCTTGAGATGTATATTATTTTGCTATTGAAAGTAATACCATGATATTATACCGTCACTGTTCAAAAGATGAAAAATACTGTGATATTAATTTTAGGTCATATCGCCCACCCCTAAAAACTAGCTTTAGCGTTAACAGAAAAATAATTCTTTGTAATCTGTAATTTCTGTATGCAGTTAATAGGGACATCCAATTTTTGTGCCCATCGATTGGAGTCATTTATTATACACCATTTTGCCAAATGTTCTGGGACGCCTCTCCAATTCATTGCTCTATGCACTTCCATGGCTACTTCCATGCTAGAAACGAATAAACTAAGGCCCCGTTTACACTAACATGTTTTAGTTTTAAAACAGCGTTAAAACGGCGTTTCAACTAGCGTTTCTGAACAGCTCTCTGTCCACATTATACTGCAGAAAACAGACATCACGTGACCACACACACTTTGGCATGCGCACGTCTGAGCTCCAGGCAGTCAGCGGGTGCTTTGAGGTCATCTGCCCAGATGAGAGCTGTGCACGTCGGACTTCATCAAGGATCTACCGCTGGATCTAATCTCTAACTATATTTGTTAAACGTGATATTTCAAGAGTTCCCACTTAGATATGCTTGGCGTATAAAGCAGGTTTGGCATGCTGTCCCGGGAGAGAACCCTGAGCTCGGAGATATTTCAGCCCAGGACTCCCGCCCGGTCGATAAGCATATCAGTAGATCCGAGATCAGGTAGGTCTCGAGAGCTCCCCCTTTTAGAAAAGGGAGGAAAAGGAGGAGATGGGGTGGAAGGGGGGATTCTTCCAAACGAAGATAGAAACAGTAGGGAGAAAATGATCCATTTATAGTAAACTAGGATCGCTCTGATTGGATTATTACTGATTACAGATGAGTGGCCAGACGTGCTCAATCATATCACGTGCTCCTCTCGAAATTGGTTTATGAAACTTCACTTAATTCATCTTGTTGTCTATATCTAACAACATAATCCCAGACTTTGGTCTTTTGAATCTATTACTTGTTCCCAGGTAACATGTTTTGGCTAAATGCAAAGATAAGTTAACATATTAATTAATGCAACCGTGTACACTGATTCTGCACATTTGACTGATCGCCTGCATTTATTTTCTATAATGTTTCAACTTATTGTACGTTATACCTTTATAATGGCCATTATTAATTATTAAAACTGATATTCGGCAAAAGAGACTGTATTTTCAATTAAAATGAAAGGAGGCAGTAATGTTATATGCTCCGTTTTGTTATATATATATATATATATATATATATATATATATATATATATATATATATATATGCATATAGTCACTCCTTTTTGGTGTCTGTTAAGTTGCTAATATCAAAATGAAAATAGGCAGTTCCTTATATCATGTTTTCAATTTATTGTTAAGAAATTAGGGGTGGGCAATATGACCTAAAATTAATATCACGGTATTTTTCATCTTTTGAACGGTGACGGTATAATATCATGGTATTACTTTCAATAGCAAAATAATATACATCTCAAGGAAGAACAGACAAAAGAAAGTCTCACTTCTATCACTCTTTAAAAGTTTTGGTTTGGGTCATTGTAAATGCTCAGTCTCGTTATGAGCTGATCTTCATTTCTCTGTGTTGGTGGAATAAAGCAGGCGAGTCAGCCGCACCAATTTATGAGCAGACAGAGCAGGATTCTCATGATGACCACCAGCGCAATACCGCTCTTTGTTATGAGCCGTAGTTTCAGTGTAAACTTAGTAAAGGTGAGTTTCTTTGGCGATGATGTGTACAGTGTTAGATTTTATATTTAGCGGACATTTGCGCTGAACACGCGGTGAATGCAACGCATTGAGATTCGGGCACCTTCTCCGAAAACACTCGATTGATCTCAGCTGGCGGATCAACATTTACCTCATGATCGCTGTCATCTGCGCCATTATTATTATTATAACTTTAGGTGAGGTTTGCAAACCTGTGCACTATTCACTCTTCAGCTGTTTGCATTTCCTGCAGTAACAAAAGCTTCCTGTTATCTGACAGCGGGAAGCGTTGAGTGACTGACTGCTAATATGAACCAATACAGCAGCAGGGTAGAGCGATTCAGCAAGTTTTTAGAGAAAATCAAATCAGATTGCACTACAACCATTATATTCAGACACACAAATGCTCCCAAATATATTATGAGGGCGCATAGATTACATTTCGGGCGCTCATGCGACCAAAATGGTTGCAATTTCGAGCCCTGTAGTATAAGGAAAATGAACGTTTGAAGAAAATTGAATGCCTTATTATTTAGAATTAGCTATTGTTGATGTAAATGCAGCAGTTCAAGGCGCATAATTGATTTATTACGATATTGACGGTATTAGAAAATCCATGTCGTGGCGCAATGTCACACCGGTGATGACTATGACACCGGTGTACCACCCACCCCTATAAGAAAGTGAAACAACGTAGCCAGTGTGATGTGAATGACATTATAAAAAAGTAGCCTACACTGTTCCCTTTGAAGATTTAGCCGACGTGTCCTCGGGAGTTTGTTTTCCATATCAAACTTGCGAAGGAGGAGAGGATGCAGGACTGAACTGTGTGTAGGCTACTTAATATTGAGGAAAAAGCTCCAATCAGATGCAGCCTTGTCTCAGTTTTCCCTCATCCACACGGAGACGGAGCTGCAGGGTTTTAGAATGAAAACGGCCTCTTCAGCATTAGAAAAAGCTCTGTTTTCTGCACTCCAAAACTCTAGCGTAGTGTGGACAGATGGCGTAACCGTAGCAAAACTTATTCGTTTTAAAAACCAAAACATATTGGTGTAAATGGGTCCTAAAGCACAGTCCATACAAGAATGCGGGTATTTTCAAAACTGCACGTTTTTATACGCAGTTTTGCTGTTTGCCCACATAAAAATCGGGTGACTGAAACCGAAACGTTCTGAAAGCTACAGCCAGGGTGAAGATTTTCTGAAACTCTGGGTACAGTGTGGTCGTGTGGACATTACAATCAGAGTTTACGTCTTATGACATCATAATGTTTTCTCTTTTCTGATTGGCCAACATAGCTGGGTTCACACCAAATGCGAAAGACATGAATAAGGCAAATTTTACACAATCGTGGCAAACTTATTGCATATTCCGTATACAAAATTGGGACAGTAATCCGCCTCTGTTGTGATATTTGGATTGACTTGTATGCTATTTCCTAATGAACAGTATCTTTTAACATAAGTGTCATTATCCCAGCCTGTTGGTTCGGTGTGCTCTTAACATGCATTACGGTGCGTTTTTTGAAGCGAAAGCAGGGAAAACTCAGTTTATAAATGTACCCATGTACATGGCCTCCCACTAAACACTAGACGGCTGACAGATGTCCAAAAGACATTTATTATACGTCTATTATCCAGTACCTACAGACGCAATATAGACATGATATGCAAATCCATGAAAGAATACGTTGCTGTCAAGAGCTCAGTCAATCAAAGTGCAGTGCTGGGATAGGATGCCATCTGCGCAAGAAGTTAATTCATGACATTTCGCCACTACTAAACGTTCCGCAGTCAACTGTTAGTAGTAGTAATTTGGAACAACAACAACTCGGCCAAAAAGGCACGTAAAAATCACAGAGTGGGGTCAGCACATGCTGAGGATCACAGTGTAGAGAAGTCATCAACTTTCTGCAGTCAACATCTACAGACATCCAAACGTCATGTGACCTTCAGATTAGCTAAAGAACAGGTGTGGAGAGCTCCAGGAATAGGTTTACATTGCAGGACAGCTGCATCCAAGCCTTACATCATCAAGTGGATTGCAAAGAGTTGGATATTGGATGGAGTGGAGTGACAAATCATGCTTCTCTGACTGGCAATCCAATGGATGAGTCTGGGTTTGGGAGTTACAAGGAGAACAGTACTTGCTTGATTGAATTGTGGAAATTTAAAGTAGGTGGAAGTAGGGTTATGATGTGGGATTGTTTTTCAGGAGTTGGGCTTGGCTCCTTAGTTCCAGTGAAAGTAATAGGACTGTCACAATAATTATTAGATTTACTTTTCGTGTAATACATGGACATGATGGCAGTAAAGTTTGATGATGCAAAAAAAAATCTGCTGAGGGAGTCAGCAAGCTCAGAGAACTCTTTTAGAAATGCTCACTGACAGCTGAAGAAAAAGGTGCATTTTCACATTTTCCTAAAAACTACTGATGATTTGGGAGAAGCTGTCCAATTGAGCTCTGCAGTCCACTTAAATTAAAGTGACACTGCAAAAATGGAGCACACTCACAAATAATGGTCTTAAAATGACAATAATATTACTTATCGCTATTAAATTTTGTGACAATGTATCATAAGTATTTATAGTACAGGTCTAGAGAGGAACCCTAATGCCCTAAAGCCCACACTTTTGGACAAATTCAGACTCCCAGCTTTCGGGATTGTCCATAAGGAGTTTAATGGGCAAGTTTGGTGTGGAGCAACTCGACTGAACACCTCAACCCAACTGAACACCTTTGGAATCAATGGGAGTGGAGATTGTCGTGCCAGGCCATCTCATCCAACATTAGTGCCTGGATCTCAAACACATTTCTAGAAGAAAGTTCACAAATTCTCAAAAACACAGTAAAGGCTGATTTATACTTCTGCGTCAAACGCAGGCGTATGCTACGGCGCAGCCTACGTGTTGACGCATAGCCCTCGCCGTGGCCATCGGCGATGCTTACACCACCTCTTTAAAAATTTACCTACATGTCGCAACGATGAGTTGCGCAAGCTCTGTAATTGGTAGCACTGATGAGTGTGTGTGAAGGTTAGAGCCACGCAAGCCCGATGCAGCGAGTGTGGAGTCACGTGAAGGAGCTCCCGATGGAAACTTTTGTTTTTTACCTTATGATTAAAGTTGTTGCACGTCCGCCGATTCCAGCCTCAAAATGAGCGAGTTTGAGCTGCTTGTATAATAAGGCAGCGTTCAGAAAAAACAAAACACCAAGGAAGAAACTCGATAAAGAGAACATAAACACCTACTGCCAGCTAGTGTTTCAGAAGTGTTATTGCAGAGAAACAGAAACAGCACACCAATCACTTAATGCAGAAGTATAAACCAGGCTTAAGCCTTGTGAAAAGTCTTTCCAAAAGATTTGAAGCTGTTATAGCTGCAATGGGTGGACCAACCCCTATTACACAGGGGATTTCGATTGGAATGTCATGAAATTTCATGTACATGTAAAGGCAGATGACCCAAACTATTTGGCAATATAGTCTTATGATATTTGCCAGCTTGTTTTGTGATCAAAGTCATCAAATTTCACTTTAATTTTCAGCTTTGTAGTACTGTACAGTTTGTAGTTGTTTGATGTTACAACAATATTGAATCATAGCATAAATTGAATTGTTTCTAGAATTACCCAATTCTACAAATAGACAATCATTCTAGGGCTGCACCAACGAATCGATTAAAATTGATTACTTAAAGCGATGGCAATGAATTTCATAATTGATTTGTCGTGTCTTGCGATGTTTGCCAGCAGAGTTCGGCGCCTCATAGCCAGAACAGAGCAAAAAAAAAAAACAAGCAGAGGTAACGTTAGAGGAAAGATACATGGTGAAGGCAGAGAAATCTGTGCGACCCTAGTCATGCAGGGTGTATTTTATCATCAGTCAGTAAGAGACGCTGATTTATCATGACAAACATGCCTTAGCAGCAACAGTATTTGTGTTCACATCAGTTTTTAGCAATACACCGTAATACGCATTGTATGAGCCACCGCCGAAATACCTTGGCGGCTAGAATGACCATTCATTTTAAACTGGCGGCTGGCCTAAGCGCAGTGCAATGATCCAGCACCTGAAACGCAAACATGTTGGAGTCTTTGATAAGGAGGAAGGGAGCGACAGCAAGGTAAATCACTACAGATTCCTACTTTTGTTCCTATTTGAAGTGAGGAACGAAACGTCCCTGGTGCTGGTGTTTACTTGTTATCCAGCTTGACACGCATGATGTGAAAAATTCAAACTAAGCTTTGGCTCGTTGGCTGGTGCTGAGTTAGAGAAAGACGTGTCATATCATCACAATTATCCAGTGTTTTCAACCACCCAATGCTTATTTTATGTTTTAGACATGTAAATACACACAAGTACTAGCAAAAACAATACATTTACAGTTTGTAAAACACACAAGAAAGTCTGTGAAAGTCTAACAATCCATTCAAATATAATTTGCAGATGTGTATTATTCATATCAGATACACGCAGTGAAAGTAACTATAACGTTCAATCTATTCTTCTCCCAGCTGGCCAGCCACTTGCTTGCATGCCATTAGGGAGTAACTGATGAATGTACGTGTTGAATCCTGCCTGTTCTACTTTTATAAATGAGGCATGCGCAGGGCCACAAGTAAACTTGGCGACAGCCATCTGATGTTATAGATCACGATCAAGATTATTCGTCTTTTAAACAATAAAAAACACTCACTTATATACTTTGTATTAAAACGGAAAGACATAATAAAAGAGATATATCTATCATACAGCGCTATTGAGGCTGTGATGTGTCACCTGACAAACATGACGCGTCGCTACGGAAAGATTGAGGGTGAACGTTCTAAAATAATGATCGCCAAACAAAATTCACTGCCAGGGCCAGATAGAATCTTTTAAACTCACCAGTGAATGGGTTAATAAGAGAAGTGAAGCAGCGGTGGTAGAGTTACTTTGCATTGCAAGACTAAAGACACGCGCCTTTTTTTGGATCATTAATTTTTCCATTTGCTGTCATGTACAGCCATTGGTGTAAAGTAACTAATTACAAATACTCTAATTACTGTGAGTAGTTATTCTCAGAAATTGTAATTTACTAAGTAGTTTTAAAAATGTGTACTTTTACTTGGCCTTGAGTGCATTTGTAGCGCTGCATCGGTACTTTTACTCCACTCCTTCAACCTGCAGTCTCTACTTTATTTTTTTCTAATCTAGGGGAATTAGAAAAATCAGACCTGTGATTCCTGTCCAGTCAAATCACACATACAATAGAAGGTAAATTGCATCATGCTGAACTACTTCAAGACATGGGCGTTTATTATTGCAGCAAACTGTTTGGAAGCATTAAAAGTGTCCAAGAAGATGTCCAAAATCTTTACAAGCATTGACCCAGAGACTGTTTAGATGCATGTCACTGGTGAGATGTTTACTGTATGATGACCGAAATGGCCTTAAACGCCTGGTAGGCACAAGACATCAACATGATGTTAGATTAACGTTGTACCCTAACATCATGGGGACAATGCATTTTGTTTGGAAATGAAAATCAGGTTGAAGACAGAACTCATCTTCAGGTCAACGTCAATGTCCAACCAGATATCAACTTCCAATGATGTTACAGCTTGACGCTGTGTGAATGTCATCATGTCTATCAGACGTAGGATATTGGTTGACCAATAAATAACCTGATCCAAACCTGACCAATAAATATCAGTATTTAACGTCAATATAATGTTGGTTTAGGATGTTGGCTCGACATAGGATTTTGGTTTCTTCCTAACAACCTAGAATCGACCAAATATCAACGTGATTTGACATCATTATTGGACATCAAAATAACATTGTCCTTAGACGCTGGCTAGACATTGAATTTTAGTCACCTGGCATTACAACCTAAATCTAACCTAGTATCAACGTCTTATGCATCAGCTTTTAACAGCGTAATACTCGCTACTCATTACTCTTGAGTACTTTTGAAAGGTCTACTTTTAACTCATACTTTGAGTAATATTTACAACAGATACTTTTAATCTACTTGCACTACATTTTTAGGCAAGTAATGGTACTTTTACTTGAGTATGATTTTCAGTACTCTTTCCACCGTGTAAAGCTGCAAAAAAACACTGCAATAAGTTTTTCTTACTTAGTAATTTCATCTCATTTCCAGTCCAAATATTTAAAAAATCTTAAATCAAGACTAGACGAGAAAAAATGCATGAGAAAATGAAGATGCTTAAAACTTCTGTTTGAGATTATATCTAATTAAGATTATTTTTCTTACCCCATTGAAAAATAATTTAGCTTGTTTCAAGCAAACAATCATTTCATTTTGAGGTGTGTTAGGGTTAGGGTTTTTTATGCTTTTTCTTGTGTCTAGTATGTATTTTGATTTAAGTTTTTTTTAGATATTTGGATTAAAAACAGGACAGGACTACATTTATTTTATTATTATTATTATTATTATTATTATTATTATTATTACAACTCAGGGATGAGTGAAAATCAGGGATGGTCAAGAACAACATGTTTGTGCACTTTCTGCAGATTTTAGTTCTGTTTTTGAATAAAGGGTTGGAAATCAATGCTTCTCATTTTATCTGATTCAATGATTAATCGAACAAATAATCGACAGATTAATCGATTATTAAAATAATCGTTAGTTGCAGCCCTAAATCATTCTTCCCTCATTTCTCTTTTTTTTTTTTTTAAAGTTGGTCGCAATTTACTCACATCACTGCATGAGTCCAAATTTAAAAGGTCAGGCTAAGCAAACAAACAAACAGCGCAGTTTTTCAAATTACACACCACAGCTTCAACCCGTTCAAAGAAATAAGCTCTGTTATCACAGAAATTGGTGACATTTCTTCAAAACTGCTGTGAATAATCCTGGAGCAGGATTTGCTCTTTGATAGCTCAGGCGGTCTGTGAGATTAACATCCGTCTATCAGCCATGTGTTCCCTGCACATGAACAGATGTTGCTAAATGAATCCCTCTGTAGGCTTTCCCTTGTCCTACACAAGCTATGTTCAACAACATCCTTGTTGGTCCAGGAACAACAGTCCCAGAACCAACCAATCAGATTTAAGGGACTGAGCTGGCGATGAGGCTTCGACAACATTATTATCAAGCTGTCATTTCCCTGTGATTTTAGATTTTGGAGCAGCTAATGAGCAGATATTTGGCTGGGTTATTTGACACGAATGAATACAGATGTCCTCCTTGGCAAACAAATCACAGACAATGGTTGACTTACTTTTTGCTCCAAAAACCTCAAAAGCATATTTAGTATATGACAGTTAAACAAAATAGGTAATAATAGTGAAATGTAGAACAAAAAAGCATTCTAGAATGAACCTTAAAAAGTAAGCCAACACCATTCAACCCAATTGAGGCCTCATTTGCAGATTACTAGAACAAAAATATCCGTATTTTAACATTGATGAAATCCAGGCTAATCGAAACCTTGTTTGTATCCTTATATGGGTTACTCTAAAAAGTCTCTAAATTAGTTTTTAATCACCAGCGAGGTTGTTTATGTAAGAGATGTGCGACATATCAGAAACGTACCTAACTAATCGACTAGTCAGACAAAACTCAGGAGTAAAAAATGATAAACAATCCAAGCAATAACAATACAAAGTCTAAATTAGGCTATATAAATGCAATGTGCATGCCATGCAATTTGATCACTGTGCAATTTCATTTCATTCAACTGTATTCCAAGTAGACATGAGACGATAACCGTTTTCAAGGTATTCCTCGGTTTGGAAAAGTCAAGGTTTTAAAACCGCCAACCTTTTCTGTAATAAAGTTCCTAAAGTAGGTGTAAGATTTTTTTTATTTACATTTTTTCAAAATCTTTACAAGCATTGACCCAGAGATTGTTTAGATGCATGTCACTGATGAGAAGATGTTTACTGTATGATGACCGAAATGGCCTTAAACGCCCAGTAGGCACAAGACATCAACATGATGTTAGATTGACGTTGTACCCTAACATCATGGGGACACTGCATTTTGTTTGGAAATGAAAATCAGGTTGAAGACAGAACTCATCTTCAGGTCAACGTCAATGTTCAATGTCCAACCAGATATCAACTTCCAATGATGTTACAGCTTGACGCTGTGTGAATGTCATCATGTCTATCAGACGTAGGATATTGGTTGCCATACCTGACCAATAAATATCAGTATTTAACGTCAATATAATGTTGGTTTAAGATGTTGGCTCGACATTGGATTTTGGTTTCTTTCTAACAACCTAGAATCGACCAAATATCAACGTGATATTCAACGTAATCAAAGTCTATAAACTCACACAAGAAGCTGAAAATTAGGCTATATAAATGCAATGTGCATGCCATGCAATTTGAAGAATTTTATTTCATTCAACTGTATTCCAAGTAGACATGGGATGATAACCGTTTTCAAGGTATTCCGCGGTTTGGAAAAGTCAAGGTTTTAAAACCGCCAACCTTTTCTGTAAAAAAGTTCCTAAAGTAGGTGTAAGATTTTTTTTATTTATATATTTTTTTTAGGTCGACAGTGCCTCCAGCAGAAATGATATCCAAAGTTTCCATTTTACATTGTAAAGAAATATGTGTTTTTGAAACAAATGAAGACAGCAGAAGTCAATGATTCATTTCAATTATTTAGCCGGACGTGCTTAATGCTCCAAAATATCATAAATCTTTCAAAAAATAGAATATATTGTTTTTAAAGAGAAAAAAAAAGTTCTTGTTTTTTTACCCAGACATTTAAAAAGAATATATTTTAGAGCAGTAAGTACAATAATGTGATATTTTTTTTCAATGTTATCATACCATCAGAATCTTATACCGGCCCATGCCTACCTAATAATATATTAGTATCGAAACTATCTAAAAATAATCATAATAATTAAAGCTGCAAGCAGCGATGAAAGGGACCTTGCAATCTAATTAGAATTGAATAAATGAAAACACCCATATTTCAACACAAATAAATCTAATAAAAATATATACACAACCTGATTTCATTCACTGTGGGTTACCACTTAGGGTGCTTTCACACCTGTGAATCGATTTAGTTGTTTCGAGATTACAATTGTTACATTGTTGATCGTATCGCTCTTGGTATGGTTCGCTTTCATGCGGCAAAGTTTCTAAATGGACCAAAAGAGCTAAAACTAGTCACGTATGAGTAAACTCTCCTCACATTGGTCAGAGATTCACAGTTTATTTTGTAGAGTCCTGCTCAGCTGTCGGGGGGGGGGGGGGGGGGGGGGGGGGGGGGGGGGGGGTTTGGTGGTGTTTGACAAGGTGCGTGCGACGTGTCTGAAGAGCGATGAGGGATGCGGTGGGGAGGGGTGAGAAGGGTGCGCAACGTATTTGAGGACCGGGAGACGCGCAATTTCCGGGAGATTATCACTCGTTTGCGGGCATCTAGGAGTCTCTGTGCATTTGCGGGAGACTCCTGAAACTTCCGGGAGACTTGGGATGTCTGTAATGACCTCCCGCCCTACTCATAATTCTCTCTTCATATAGCCGTATGCCTATTACATATCCATAAAACACTGTGATATAACCGGGCTCGGATCGTATCGCTTTCTCACTACAATCGATCTGCTCCAGAGTTCATTTCAATCAAGCCGAGACCACCTCATTCAAGCGATCTGAGTGATTGATTTGGCGCGGATCCCAGCGCGCTGGATTCACATATAACAAACAAACCACGCTAACTGGGTAAACGAGACAGGTTCTGAAACAAAAGTCTAGGTGTGAAAGCACCCTTAATGACATGCAGTGTTGGGGAGTAACTAGTTACATGTAACGGCATAACGTAATTTAATTACAAAATAAATGTAGCTGTAATTCGTTACAGTTACTAAGAAAAAATGTGTAATTAAATTATAGTTACCTATGAAAATGATGACGATTACAAATAGATTAACATCTAAAATTTCTCTTTAAAAATCTGGGATATGTTGAATAATATTAATCTGCTGCTTTGCCTGTTTTTGATATGCACGATGTCTTCTGCTAAGACTATTTATTAAAGCGGTGCTATTCCGCTATAACTACATTTCTCAGTAGCGTGGCGGTAGCATCGCTACTTTCTAAATCAAATAGCTTTTCAGTAGCGAAGCTAGTTCTTTAGTCAAGTAGTCCAGTAGCATCAACACAAGCTACATTTACCAATCGCGGATCAATAAATGATGGCACAGACATTCACAGAGCTGTGAGGCCGATGTCTAGCTGATGAAAATAAAGCCATTTGACGGCAAGAATGATGATTTCTTCTTTTTCCTGTTTTTCGGTGGTCAACAAACTTTTTTTTGATGCATTACTGCCACCTCACACTCTGGTCGGCGACGTTGCCAACCAAGGCTAACACGAGAAATTTGTTTGATGGAAAGACGACTGAGAGAGAGGAGGTTTACATACAGTATATATAGTTTACAGTAGTAAAGGCTAAGGTATACTATTGTAATTACTATTAGTTCATGATAGTTACTAATGATACTACATTATGTAGTGTAATTTATCATTGAAGATTTGTAAATATATATACACAATATAATGCTCATTCCTAAATATTTCACTTTACTATAAATTACTATAGTATTTTAAATGTGTCACCTGGTTTTATTGGATTTTTTTGTTTTTGCCGTTATATACTATCCTTTATTTCTGTTTGGTACAACATATTACAGTAAATAATTGAACTGAACAATTATTCCTCATATGTTTTGTTGACAGTGTTATTGATCACTAAGATATGATTGACTTGTATTTAAGTTGCTTTGATTTAAAAATAAAAATTGCAAAAATAGCTTGGATTTTTATTGCAAGTAAAGTAAGTATCGGTAAGTATCTGTTGTAAATATTACTCAAAGTATGAGTAAAAAGTAGACCTTTCAAAAGTACTCAAGAGTAAATGTGTGTAAACGTAACATTCTGTGGTGCATTTTGTTATTGCCCAACAGGCACACAACATCATCAGACGTTATTATTAGATTAGATTTAGGTTGTGACGTCAGGTGACCAAAATTCAACGTCTAGCCAGCGTCTAAGGACAATGTTATTTTGATGTCCAATAATAATGTGAAATGATGTTGATATTTGGTAGATTTTAGGTTGCTAGAAAGTAACCAAAATCCAACGTCGACCCAACATCTAAAAATCACATCATATTGACGTCAAATGCTGACATTAATTTGTCAGGTGTGGCAACCAAACTCTAACGTCTGATAAATGTCAATAGTGGTAATGTCCACACAACGTCAAGCTGTTAGATAATTAGACGTTGATTTTTGGTGGATTTTAGGTTGGACGTTGGCCTGATGTTGAGTCCTAACGTCAACTTGATTTTCATTTCCAAACAAAATACAACGTCCCCCTGACGTTGGGGTATAACGTCAATCTGACATCATGTTGACGTCTTGTGCCTGCTGGCTGTTTAAGGCCCTTTCAGTGATCATAAAGTAAACATCTGTCATCTTGTCATCAGTGACATGCATCTAAACAGTCTCTGGGTCAATGCGTGTAAAGATCTTCTTCGACACTTTGAATACTTCCAAACAGTTTGCTGCAATTATAAATCGCCCATGTCTTGAGGTAGTTCTTTGTGATGCGATTTACCTTCTATGTGTGGTTTGATTGAACAGGAATCGCAGGTCTGATTTCTCTGTGACTGCAGGTTGAAGGAAAGTAGTGGAGTAAAAGTTCAGATACTGCACTAAAAATGTACTCAAGGGAAAGTAAAAGTATAAATTTTAAAAATACTCAGTAAATTACAAATTCTGAGAGAAACTACTCAACTACAGTAATTTGAGTATTTGTAATTAGTTACTTTACACCACTGGTAATGTGTAATGTGTAATCTGTAATCTATT
Source organism: Danio aesculapii (assembly GCF_903798145.1). Classification (NCBI taxonomy): domain Eukaryota; kingdom Metazoa; phylum Chordata; class Actinopteri; order Cypriniformes; family Danionidae; genus Danio; species Danio aesculapii. The sequence goes on along the minus strand of NC_079444.1, from coordinate 4,092,562 downwards.
ACATTTCCCAAGTAACCTCCCCAACACTGATGACATGTGTATTAGTCAGCATGACTTGAAGCTAAATTTTGTGATTTCAGGTCAAACGTGACCAAAACCCAGACACAACACTTATGGTTTCTAATTAATTGGGAAACCCAAGCATCCACAGACCATCCTTTAAACATGCAATACGGCCCACTAACTTGAGGGTTCATTCAATTCAATTTAATTCAGCTTTATTTGTATAGCGCTTTTACAATGTAGATTGTGTCGAAGCAGCTTCGCATAAAAGATCATAGTAAATTAAAACAGTGTCAGTCCAGTTTCCAATGTTTAAGTTCAGTTCAGTGTGGTTTAATAATCTGTACTGAGAGACCAAAACACTGAAGAGCAAATCCATGTCTTGTCTTCAGGTTTAGTCTTCAGTAAAATACTACAGTCCTGTATTCTATTTTGCATGCATCCTAAATGATCATAACAAGCCTGATGACAAAATTCTGCTTTCCAATCTAGACATAGGCTGACTGAATGCATTTTTCTCTGTGGCTTATGTAGATCCATGACTTATTTGGTTATTTAAACCAAATAAATCATGTCAAATGCATAATGCTGATTTTATCTGAGCGTAAAAATACGCATTAGCTTATATATTCCATTCATAAATAAGCGAAAAATCATCTAAACTTCACCACTAATACATTTAATGATATCCAATGTGAATTCTAGATGACTGATGCTTCATACCACGAGGACAGGTGTCAATCATCACAGAAATGCTCCATCATGACGGCAGGATGAGAAGATCACTTGTTTCCAACGTGTAGCTTTCACTGGGTGTCCGAACAACCCAAGTTACACAGGATTTACTATTAAAGACCACCAGCGCGTTTATTTTACAAACCAAAATAACAATAGTGTTAGGAAATGTCACCGCTTCCTTGCTAACAAATGGACACAAAATAGCACTGGACGCTGGAGACAATGGCAGGTTGCAACTACCACATGCTTCATCATTTCACCCCTCCGACCCTCCTCCAACAACTTACCGTGCGATGGACGAATGATATTCCCCAATTAATCCATCAGTGTTTGTGTAGCATAGATTGGGAAAAGCGATATTCCATGGTCTGTGTTTTCTGCCGCGTTTCGGCGTTGCTGGGTTTGCTGTTTGAGTGGAAATCAGTGATTAGAGGCGATCGTGAATGCTCAAGGAGTTCACGCACACACATACACACATACATACATACACACACAGACGCTGATGAGAGTGGGAGGCGGGGCCGGGAGCCCGAATGTACCAGTCCTACTATGGCGAAGGAGTGGCTCATGAATATTTATGACGCAACGCGGAGCTCGTCCAGTGGGGTTTTCAGTGTGCTGTAATTAATACTCAGAAGCACATCCTTCGCAGTAGTAGAACGAGGAAATCCGGTGTGGGAATGCTACGTTTTGTAGTAATTAGTGAACTGTTATTAGTGAGTCGTTTCTGGTGGTGTTATGCAATGGAACGGCAGTCACTTTCCAAAACCTTTAGCCTCTCTGTTCTTCTGTGGTGAATGAACTGCGACCTCTGGATCATGACATCTTTTAAAAAGACAAACCAAAATCTTCTGAAAGGAAATAAAGGCACAACATATTTGTTTTTGTTTGTTTGTTTTTAGGTTTTACATCCAAAAATCTTTCAAAAACACTCAGACTGACTGGATTTGAGCATTGCCACGTCCACATGCCTAAATAAACAGATTAAACCTTAAAAAGGTTTTTGTTTCTTTCACACTGTGCCAAGTGTTAGTTCAACCCCAAATTTTAGCTCTGCTATTGATTAATCATGTCTTTCACATCCCCTCATATCTCATTTCCGAGAACTCTCTGGCCCTCCATGGACAGCAAGGGTTTTGAGTCGTTCAAAGTACAGAAACGAACCCAACAACATTGTCAAAGCATTTCATGTGACATCAGTGGATCAAGTCGTCAGTGTAATCACAGATGTCAAAAACACTTGTGCACCCAAAACAAAACTGTAAAAATGTCTTCCCAATGTTTTCTCTACCTCATCAGGTTGCAGTATACCATCACCATTATATGATTATTATCAACAGTGTAACACACAAGCATCATATTACCTGTAGTAAATGTGACTGAAAAGAGAACACAGGCAAACAAAGTTGTTTTATTACAGTTTTTTTTTGGTGCACAAAAGGGTTCTTGGAGCTTCGTATGATTACAGTTGGTCCACTGAAATCACATGTTTAGACAATGTTTGTCCTTCCTTCTGGACATCTTACGACGAGCTTTGCTATCTATGGAGAATGAGAGAGCTCTCAGATTGAATCCAAAAATCTTCATTTGTGTTCCAAAGATGAACAGGTCTCTGGGGATTAGAACAACTGGAGCGTAATTAATAGATATTTTCATTTTTGGGTTAACTACTAAAGTTAACCCCATGAAAATGTGTTAGTAATTTACTTAAAATACAGCCTTCTGCATAAATCAAATGGGTCCGATAAATGTCAAAGGAAATTAAGTTGGTGATGTTTTCTTTAGCAGAACTTTTTTTTCAGGGTCATTGGTAGTTCATAAAATGCAAGTCAATAGCCTTTGGTCTTTTATAGTCAAAATAACATGTACAGGCAGAACAAAATTGAAATCCCAATTTCATGATGAGGTCTTATTAAGCAAAAACGACCACAAAAATGTATAAGAAACTGAAAAGAAAATGATCAATTTTAATCCACATACAGCTTCTGCAAACAGTCCTGAGGTCATTCACTGACAGTCTGTGGTGGGAGCTTTCTGTCATGTGCACCACCAAAATTTACACATAAGCTCTTTTTTACCTTGCAGACTGCAGAATCCAGAATAAGCACAAGTACAACACTGATGAATATGGTCATGCCCAGCTCTCTCCAATATATACAAATCATTTTTGAAAGTTACTTCTACCTTATTTGCAGCTGGAAGGGCACCACTGCATAAAACATACACTATCCCAGAGTAATTAGCAGTTCATTCCATTGTAACAACCCCTGATAAATCAGGGACTAAGCCGAAAGATATTACAGCAAGTGAGTGACTTCTACCTATCGGATTATTTTGTCTGTAAAATTTTACTAAAATAATTCCAATCAAATTAAATTTTTTCTTTAAATTCACTATATCACTGTTGTTGAGTCAGACATTGTGCTTCTTTTTCTTAAAATGCAGCATTATGTTAAGGGTGTCTTTATTTATTTCCTCAGTCTACTCCTAAACAAATAAAAGTCAGCTTGTTTTGAACAAATCTTCCAAAAAAAATGGTTCAAAAGAGCCAAAATGGTTCATTGGCCAACTCAAGCATAGCCAGAAAGGCAAACAATGATCCACAGAAAGGTGCATACTGTGATTTGACTGGTTGCCACCCAATGCTGTTTACTATGTTGTCTGCAACTGAATTATTAATTAGAAAAGGCAGGACACAGATTTATGAGGTACAACACAGAACACCATACCTGTCAACCCTCCCGTTTTTTCCGTTCTATCATGCCATAAAGGTATTTTCGCGTATTTCTGCCATTTTTAGTCTTTCTCTGAAGGGTGGCAATAAACATTAAGGCCTAATCCCAATTCTATTTTGTACCCCTACCCCTTCCCCTTGGCCCTTACAACCGAGGGTTAAGGGGAAGGGCTTCAAAATGTACCCCTAAGAAATGGGACAGCACTACAGCACCTGCACACGTCATCATATGTCATCGCGATCGCTTGCTTCATGTGAGATCAGACAATCACGACTGCTGTAGTTATTCCAGTTGTGCTATTTTGTTGGTATTTATCTCTCAGGAAATCACTGAAGGCATATATTATGTTATCATAACGATCTAATGTGACAATAAGATCGTAACTGTACTGTTCATTTACACAGCGGCCATATTCATCAATGTAAACACACATAAATCTACATTAATATGGCAGACAGTGTAAAAAGCTCATTCTCAGCTACTAGACATTACTGACAGGGTATTTGAGGGTCATCGAGTGTCAGAATGTTGTGGGACTGCTATACAGGAGTTATTATTAGGGATTATAGATCACGAAATTTAGCGGGGGGGTTTTTTGCGTCTTTTTAAAAAAAAAACATGACAGTAAAACATGAACGCGGTTATGAATATATTAAAACATATGTTTGTTTGTCGTAAAAGTTCGTAATAATGACAAAAAAATACAAATTTGTGGATCTCCTTACATCCGGGTTCAGCAACGCTGCTGCTGTAGCTGGTGTTTTCTGGGAAATTTTCTTACCCTTTGGTTTCAAGTGTGGTCCTGAAAAATCTTTGTTCAAAGGGCTATTCGCCCCTTCCCCTTAGCCCTACGCCTTCAAGCTAAAGAGAATTGGAACACCCCTACCCCTTGGCGTACATGCGCAAAATAAGGGGTAGGGGTAAGGGGAAGGGCTAAGGCGTAGAATTCGGATTGGGCCTAAAGAGCCGATCCTCCCTATACGCAACCCATACCGCAGAACCACCAGGGGCCGCCCCTTGCTCTTAAATGTGAGTCTGTTCTGTGTTTTCATTTTATTTAGGCATGAAAACACTTTGAAATAAATATAAAAATGGTGGGATTCCCTTTCCTTTTTATTACAGGTGCCGTCACCCCTTCTATGCAATCCTCAAAACCGTCATATAGCAGTGCGTGACTGTCAGCTAACGCACTCCATTGTGATAAATAGACGCTGTTTCCCAAACGGATTCAGTACACACGATTTGAAGCGGAGAGAAAATCTGGGTTTTGGATGCGTGTTTGAACAGACGGGACAGACATATACACATAATTAATAATAATAACATGTCGATCTTGGTGGGGGGTTTTTCAAACACGACTATTTTTGTCCTAAATGAGCATAAAAGTTAGGAAAGCAATCAAATGCTTTCATTATAACGTTAGATGTGTGCATTTTTAAAGTGACACCTGTTATTTAACGTAATCAAACGAAAAAATGGAAATAAATGAGATTTATTCACTGCTCTTTATTTGGAATGTGTAAGTTATGCAGTGAAGAAAAGGTTAATGAGATGTGAACACTTGATTCTGTTTCTTTATAACTCTTTGCTAATTTATTTGCTGCTAATGTAAACTATTTATTTTTTCTTTTGTAAATAATAATAATAAAACATATTACTGACGCTTTAACTGTTTAATTTATAATAAAACAGCTCCAGATGAACATATTTAGTAATGTGGGGATTTTGGGGGGTGTCTCTTATTATGGTGGGCATATCCCTCATTTTCACAGCCCAATGTTGACAGGTATGCAGAACACGCTTTAAAATGCACATTTGAGCTGCTTTTGCTTTTAAAAACACCTTCTGATACCTTCATCTGAAGCATCTTTACGTACACCAGCAGAGCACGTTTTGTTAACGCCCACCATACAAAATGATGTTTCACCGGGCAGCTGCTATTAGATGATAATTTGTCATGGCAGGCGCTACACACGCATCTGTTTGCGGCGAGGATGTGCCGTCAAGCGTTTAATGTATGCAGTTTGGACAAAGAGACTGGAGGAATGCAGAGAGCGCATGTTGCTTTGTGTTGTGTGTGTGAGAGAGTGTGTGTTTCCCCCTCAGGCCAGCAGCTCTCAATGCGTCTGCGAGGGGAAGACCCTCCTTTGTGTTTAATCATTAACTATCAGGCCAAATCCTCGTCCCAGGCTGCAACCCACTTCTCTTTCATTATTGACACTGGTAGAAAAGATGCAGACAAAATATTCTGAGCGTTTTTGTTTGCTCTATTTAAATTTGATATATTTGATATAATTAATTAAATGGAGGGGAAACACACTGTAGCTCACTCTTTAGAGTTTAGCACTAGCAATGCAGAGGATGTTGGGATTTATTTCCAGAAAAATTAAATTCACATTTATTTGTATAGCGCTTTGACAATGTACATTGTGCAGGGGTGTAGCATCCGGGGGGGGGGGGGGGGGGGGTGGGGTACACAGCATATGATTGCATCTGGACCTTAAATCATGTTTTTGTCTTATAATTGAGAACAATCATCAGCCCTAAAGAGCCCCATGAAATGTCTGTCTGAGCCATTAGAGATCCTACACTAAGTAGACAGTTGGCATCACAGGTAATGGGGTTTGTGTACTGTATGGAGGACTGATGGAGCGTGGTGAAAAAGTGTTTTTACACTATATTACTTTTCTAGTCTTTGCGGGTCAGCTTTTTATGGAAGCTTGTTTCCACCATAGAAAAAAGTGTAATTGTGCTAGTCCAGTTTATAAAGTGAGTTAGAAGTGAAGTGCACTGTCTCTGACTTTTTTAGCTTAGCCTTTTTGATATACACTAACTGGCCAGTTTATTAGGTACACCTTACTAGTATCGGGCTGGACGCCCTTTTGCCTTCAGAACTGCCTTAATCCTTCGTAGCATAGATTCAACAAGCTACTGGAAATATTCCTCAGAGATTTTGGTTTCATATTGACATGATAGCATCACGCAGTTGCTGCAGATTTGTCGGCTGCACATCCATGACGCGAATCTCCCGTTCCACCACATCCCAAAGGTGCTCTATTGGATTGAGATCTGGTGACTGTTCTATACAAAACATTCATTTATTTAAACAAAACAATTGTACATTCAAAATACTTAGGAAGAAGTTTTTGCAACTCTGAGACTGAGAAACCTCAGCAGCACATCTGAAGCCAGAAGAAGAATCCCACGTCGAAAAAATACGCAGCGCTCATGCATTGTGAAACCTGATCTTAATTTAAGTAAACATGCTATGAAGCAGAAAGGAGGGATGAAAAGTCAGGGAGGTAGGATTAGGCCTAATAAATGTATGAGTCTGGTCTAAAAGACAACAGATAATTCTCAATCACTCACTCATTTTTGGCTTGGTCTCTTTATTTAATCAGAGGTCGCTACAGCAGAATGAACTGTCAATTCCAGCATATGTTTTACACAGTGGATGCCCTCCCAGCTGCAACCCAGTACTGGGAAACATCCATACACACTCATTCACATTCATACTGTACACTACAGCCAATTTAGTTTATTCAATTCCCCTACAGCGCATGTCTTTGGACTTGTGGGGGAAACCGGAGCACGCAGAGGAAACCCACCCCAACACGGGGAGAACATGCAAACTCCACACAGAAATGCCAACTGAATTAAATGAATAGGCTATTCCTGCAAAGGTCTTAGCATATCACTCCAGTTGTGTCTTTGTGTTACAGTTACATTTAGGACAAATTTCTGTTATTTATTTAGAATATTAATTGTATAATAATAATAATAATAATACCAACAATTATAATAATAATACTTTTTTATTTAAAAGAAATCTAAATATTTAATATATTTATTTATGACAAATATTATGGTCACACTTTTCAATAAGGTTCATTAGTTAATGTCAATTAATGCATTTACTAACATGAACAAACAATGAACAATACATTTACTATAGTATTTGTTCATGTTAGTTAACGTTAGTTCATGAAAACACAGTTGTCCATTGTTAGTTCGTATTAACTCACGGTGCATTAACTAATGTTAACAAGCATGTACTTGGATGTTACTAATGCATTAGTAAATATTCAATTATGATTAATAAATGCTGTACAAGTGTTGATGATTAGTTCATGTGAGTAAATGCATTAACTAAGGAAGCTTATTGTCAAGTGTTACCAATATTAAAAATAAATGGGAGATTTGACAGGTATGCGTCATGCTAATTGTTTTTTTTTTCCCCAACTTTATTTATAAAGATTTTCAAAAATTTACAAATATCACACATTTTACAATATTACTGTACATATTGACATAGAGAGAGAGAGAGAAGTAAACAAGGATCTAAATGATTATGACAATTACTGACCCCCATATTAAAATTTTTATTAAAAATAAAAATAAAACAACCACAACAGGAAAAATAAAATAAAATACCAACCAACAATTGTTTATACACCATACTAAAAGCCTGGCCATGATGTCACATGAGATGTCACACAGCAGTTAAAAATGTAAAAAATTAACTATCATCCAGTATGCAGGGTGTATACAAGCTAATTGTTAATGGCGTTATCAATCCTCATTCGGATACAGCAAAATAATCATCTTTATTATAACATTACCTCTGTCTTTGTTGCATTTTTTTCCTCCACTTTTCTTTCTTTTTTGCCTCCCTTGCGCACCAGAGGGACGTTTTGACCAAGCGGCAACCTCCCGCTCTCCCTCGGGAGGCCAATACGGAAGTAACTGAAACTGCAATTCATCAAAATTCCGCTAGTCCTGGCTCCATAATAGAGCAAAGTGCAATTGAGCCCACTGTTAGAATGGCCAACTTTACAACAGAAAAAAAGGTGTTTACAGCCTGGTACAAAGAACGATTTTGGTTCATATAGCTATTATTACCCTCCATGACAACTGTGAGGGGGGTGAATTTTTTTAGAACTCATCCATTTCCTTTATATTAGGTTATTTTAAGTTTGCATAATTAAGGGCGTGGCCACTTGAGTGACAGCTAGGTCTTGCTGGTCGCCGTCACTTCACCTCAGCTGAATCCGGCAGATTAGCCACTGATCTCGGCATATTCATCATATTTTTGTGTTGTTTTATGTGGCTTTACACAGTTAGCTGCCTTTTGGACTTATTTCTTACAATTATCAGATGATATGGGATGCTGTGTGCACTTAATTGTGCTCACAAACCATTCATGTGGCCTCGTTTCCCATGTGAGTAAAGTTATATACTTATACACCATCTCTATAAATGTATTTGTTTGATTTAAGATCATTTATCATTAATATTTTTCTTTAGACCCGTAAAGCACTCCAGAATGTGACAGATTGATTAGCTGTAGGCTCTAGAACAGTCATCTGAAGCGTTATCATACAGTGTTATGCTGGAGTTCATCAATAGTCTTGCATTTATTAACACACACTATATCTGAAGTGTTTGGACGTATTTCACGTTTACCTCCTGTAGAAAAACGTCATAAGAGCAATGTTTAGTGGCTCAATGTATTACAACAGTGTTTTTAAAAGTCTAAACACTTTATTGATATAGTGTACAGCCAAGCACATGTGGTCAGAACACAAACGAGTCGCAGGTAATAAAGTATCAAGCGTTTCTCCCAAAGTAAAGTCTGTCTGCCAGGTCTAAGCAAGCTCCGCCCACTCTCCGCCTCTTTGCCCTTGTTTGGTATCCCGCCGTGGGTGCGATGACGCGCGAACAAAATGGCGACGGTTGGCCGCGCCTACTTGTGGCTTCTTTTGTGCTCTTCAGAAACCTATGGGTGACGTCACAGATACTCCGTCCATATATTTTACAGCCTATGGTTTTGACATGCCGAGCTTGTTGACCCATCATAAAAATTAATACTGTGTGGCAGGTAAAATCTGATTATATGGGGGGAGGGGGGGGGTTACTACTTCTACTACTACTATTAATAGTAGTAGTAGGCTTTGCACTATGCAGCTAAATAAACGTGGGCTTATTCCTTTCTAAAGTAATACCATAGTTTTAAGTATAGTGGAAGTGACTTTTTTTACTTTCCTCATTTCTGGCACCCCCCTGGATGTACGGCGCCCTTAGCATTTGCCTATACTTCCTATGCCATGGGCCGACCCTGTATATGGACAATGTACAGTTGAAGTCAGAATCATTAGCTCAGCTTTTAATTTTTTTTCATTCATAAATATTTCCCAAATGATGTTTAACAGACCAAGGAGAAGCTCAAGTTCTTGAGATCACTACTGAGAAAAGAATAGTTTCCTCTTCCTGTTAAAAGAAAACTTTTGAGAGATTTTCTGAGAGATTTTCTAAAGCGGACACTATTGAAGTTAAAAATATATACTTGCCACTTCCCTTGTTTCCTAAAATGAAACAAGTCTAATAAATCTAATGACATTTATCCATGTAATTTTACGATTTTTTACCTTCTGGTAGAAGATACAGAACTTTCTGCTGGAAGTGGAACAGACTGAAGAACTCTTTTATTCCAGTGTCAATCAGACTGTTGAACACTGATCGATAGTGTATGGAATTCTTTTGCATGTTGACCTATTTGTAATTGTTATTATGTTAGAACCTGCTGATGTGCTGTGTGAGTCCACGGAAAATTTCCCCTTGAGGGACAATAAAGTATACAAACAAACAAACAAACAAACAAACAATTAATTTCTTAGAATAAGATTTCATTTAGACTGTAATGCTTGTATTTTCTGCTTGAAAGATATTGATATCTTTTTTACATATATAGTTGTTCTACTGTCTAATTGTTTTGGGACAGATTGTATGAGTGGCTGACGACAGAAAACGTAATACCTGCGTTTTACTATCACATTGTGAAATTTGCCACTTTTATGAAAAACAAAGAAATTGAATTTCTGAGCAATAATATGCTGATTTTAGCAAAATTTTATATTCACAAATGTAGATTTGTCAAAGTTTCTCCTTGTTTCAAATCATTTAAAAATGATTTCAACACTTAATTTCAATCCATCAAACAGGTAAAAACAAAAGCTGCCTCAAAGCTCTCTAATCTTTTGCCAGCTTATCTGGACTGACCCCCCTGAATGTAATGTTTTTTCTTTTGTATTATTAAAGGTTTATTTATGTTATTATTTTTATTATTTTGTACTATTTTGTTTATTATATGCTGCTTGGATATAATGTTATATATGTTTAACAAAGTTGAAAATGCCTGTTTGTTATTTGAAGGCTAAATATTTAAAAAAAGGTGGATTTCTGAGGTATTGGTTATTAGGTATATATTTGTATATACATTTGTATATCCATTGGTTATGAGGAATATATAAAAGTGGATTTATTTTATTTATTTTTTAATTGAAAGATGAAATAATGCACTGTAACTAATTAATTGAGCAGTAATTTAACAGTTGATGATTTTATCAAAGGATGTTTAACCTTAAAACTCCTACCTGACCAAGCCAGTGGTGAAAGTGATCTGTATGCATGGACTCTGACTGATGTTTGCATCGAATATTACCACATCAGCGGACCATGCTCTGAGGGGTTGCCATGGCGATGTTAGCGGCGGGACATAGGTATCGTAGGACGCACTAAATCAATGTGTAGACAGTTTGGCTGAGCCAATATTTTGTAAATGAGACTCCAGGGAGACCAACCCACCCCGACAAAAGGGATTGTCTCCAATATATTCCACACCACATTCTCAGCTCTAAATAAATCCAATGGAAATGCATTCCAACTCTCTTTTTGACAGTAAATATCTTTTTTTTACATTTTATCTTTAGAAGATTCTTATTTTTTGTGTGAATAATACAGGTTATGAGAGCACATTTTTAAATGTTATTTTAAAATAATAATAATGATGAATTAATTAATTCCAGGGCAACGCAGTGGCGCAGTAGGTAGTGCTGTCGCCTCACAGCAAGAAGGTCGCTGCTTCGAGCCTCGGCTGGGTTAGTTGGCGTTTCTTTGTGGAGTTTGCATGTTCTCCCTGCCTTTGCGTGGGTTTCCTCCAGGTGCTCCGGTTTCCCCCACAGTTCAAAGACATATGGTACAGGTGAATTGGGTAAGCTAAATTGTTCGTACTGTATGTGTGTGTGAATAAGTGTGTATGTGTTTCCTGGAGATGGGTTGCAGCTGGAAGGGCATCCGCTGCATAAAACAAATGCTGGATAAGTTGGCGGTTCATTCCGCTGTGGCGACCCCAGATTAATTAAGGGACTTAGCCGAAAATAAAATGAATGAATGAAAAACGCTTATATATCATCAGAGTATATCCAGAAAAGCTGAAATGATGGGGTTAGCATTTGTTTAGATGTGTATGGACGAATATAAAATTCATTACGAAGAATATGAGAATGCCAAACCATATAAAAGAGAAATTTAAAAAAAACTAAAGCAACATATTCTCCAGTACAGTATCTATCTATCTATCTATCTATCTATCTATCTATCTATCTATCTATCTATCTATCTATCTATCTATCTATCTATCTATCTATCTATCTATCTATCTATCTATCTATCTATCTATCTATCATCCATTCATTCAATAATTCCTTTATTCATTCATCTATTTTGGTGGGACATTTTACATTGAAAAACACCAATGAATGGATGGATGGATGGATAAGGGGACGAACAAACAAACAAACAAACAAACAAACACGAATAAACAAACGATTGAAATGAAAATCAATTTAAAAGCATGAAAATGTTTTAATTAAATAAAAATACAAGCAAATGAATGAATTGGGTTTTTATTTTTTTGTTATTTTTTGAAATGTGACTTCTGCTTTTTGATGGACACGATGCATACATACATCAAGAAACCTGCAAAAACAATAAATGATTTCTGATCATAAAATATGTTTTCTGCAAATGTTATTGTTGGAAATTAACTTTGTTATTATTTATTTATTTAGTTGGATAGTTTTTTTTTTATTTATATCTTATTATGGTGGTATGGAGGATCAAATCTGCAAAAACAATATATAAATAAATATGCAAATAAATAAATAAATCCATAAATATCTGCATAAATATGCAAATAAATAAATGTATATATATATATATATATATATATATATGTGTGTGTGTGTGTAATCCACAAATTCGTGCATAAATAAATATAGGTAAAAAATTAAATAGATCACACAAATGTTAGGGGAACAGGAAAATGCTAAACTGACAATCACGTTTAAAAAAATGAAACTAAGACAAACAAAAACCGCATTTATTTATTTATTTGCTTGTATTTTTATTTATTTAAAAAATGTTCATGCTTTTTAAATTGATTTTCATTATCCTTATTTATGCATTCTGATCATAAAATATTTTTTCTGTAAATGTTATTGTTGGAAATTAATTTTGTTATTATTTACTTATAATTTTTTTTTATGTAATTTATTTATTTAGTACTTATTTTTATTTATTTTTTATTATGGTGGTATGGAGGACAAAACCTCCAATAAAAACAATACATAAATAAATTCGCAAACATATAAATAAATGAGTAAATAAATGCATAAATAAAGCAATAAATAAATAAATAAATAAATATGCAAATAAAAAAATAAATGTATGAATGTATATATATATATATATATATATATATATATATATATATATATGTATATATATATATATATATATATATATATATATATATATGTATATGTATATATATATGTATATATATATATATATATATATATATATATATATATATATATATATATATATATATATATATATATATATATATATATATATATATATATATATATAATCCACAAATTCCTGCATAAATAATTATAGGTAAATTAAATAAATCACACAAATGTTGGGGGAACAGGAAAATGCTACCCTGCTTTCCCTGCTTTCCCCTTCCCCAGATTTATTGACAAATTTTATTGTTTTTGCAGGTTTCATCCTCCATATGTTGGTGTATTTTCATCCATGTATATTTATTCTACAGTTGGATATTAACCAATTTATCCGCCACCGACAGCAATACTCCAGTGACAGAATGAAAAATGTCCTCCGACTCCGTGTCTTGGACAGAGAAAGATCACTGACATTTGAGTTTGCGTGAGAAAAAGAGACCCATGGAAATATCTGACCTCTCGTGTGATGGGTTTACTCATCCATCCCTGCTGGGTTTTCCCATCTCCGGGTCAGGGGATCCATGAGAAACCAGCAGAAACACAAACGCAGACCCACAACAGATCCGAACTGAACATCACAGTGACATTTATAATTCTGCTCCTCCTTATCAAACTGCATAAATGGCACTGACAGCAGACCTCAGGGAATATCATTTGCAATTCCTATTACCGGGGATGTCAACACTTTTAAATTATACTCCGTTTTGTAAAATGGCATGTCTAGTTCAGTGACATTAACTGTCTCTAATAGGGTTGTCAGTTAATTAAAATATTTAACCATGATTAATGTCATACATTTTGTAATTGCAAAGGTAAATAGAATAATATATGTTTGATGGATGGCACTTTAGTGGAATGTATGTGCTAATGTAGCCTATAAAGGCTCTATAAGAAGAAAGAAAAACACAAACATTCAATATTTAAATATGCAATATGGAGTCAACATGAATTTTTAGTGGGGTTTTAAAAACGTTTGTTCAAACTATTTATCGAAAATGAGCTGAAGCAACACAGTTATTGAGTTTGATTTTAGGACAACTTAATTGTTTTATGTTCAGTACACTTAAATTTGTAAAAACGAATAAGTTAACTTAATTACTTCATGTTGTCCCAACACAAATTGACTGTGTGGAACCCAGCATTTTTTACAGCGGACACTGTAAAAACAAATGGGTTCCACCAACCTGATCTCACGAGGAAACATAACTATTTTAGGTTTTGTCAGTTACAAGAAGCCTACTTGAGCAATACACTGCTTTTGTTGTGCTTTGAAATACATTTGAATGTTTGTAAAAAAAAGACATTGTACAATGCAGTGGTGTTATGTAGTTTCAAAATACAATATATTTACATTTCAATGTAGAAAAAAACAACGTGTGTGTCTTAAGGAGCAAAAATACAACATATGGGCTCTTGTATGCTGTTGTGTCATCACTTAAATTGCAAGTCATATCTCTCCGGCCCATCATTTGGGATGCTTTTCATGAACTGGCCCCTTTGACAAACTAATTAAATAGCCCTGCCATAGAGCAAAACAGACGGCAAAATGGAAAAATGTAGTTTAAACAGTGGCTAAGCCTATAGCTGAAAACAACCACGTAATTTATCCTTTCAAGGTTTGTTTCTTCAGAGCGTATCTGAGTTCTGTTGCACGGTTGTGCTCCATTCCTTTATTTAACCACAATTGATTATTAGCAACTATTTATTCGGGTCAAGGTGTGATACTAATTAAAAGTGGTGACGAGGTCAGTGTTGCCATATTGGGTGGTTTTGAATTTATTTTTGGAGGTAAAAAAGGACATAGGCGGGTATTGAAAAATTGGGCAGTTTTGCAACACAATGCCCGCCCCATGGAACATAGGGACCCCCCCAATCCCACTTAGCGTGATTCTGGCGACCGTCACAACCAACCCAGGTTTAGGATTCCAGCATATACCCTGCATTCAGTCGACCAACATTATATAAAAATTCTACAAATTTGTTTAATTTATGCAACTGATATGCTTTAAATGTTAAAAATATGCATATTTTATATATTGTATATTTTAAAATAATATTAAAAGCTCTTTTCATAAAGATAAAATATTTACACCACCAAAAAAAACCCGACCTAAACCTGAAAACCGTTTAGAATCTGTCGGCAGAATTACAGAGTGCATTTCTCAGTGCATTGCTTAATCTGTGATGCCCACTTCACAACACTGTTTACAGTCTGTTTCCTTTGTCTCAACCCCATGTGTTTATTCCTCAGCCGTGCTCCGATTCCAAACACATAATCCTCTTTATCCGAGACAATACAGAAATGCTCAATATTTCTCATTCTTTATGGCTGCCATCTTGGCTCAGCGGCCTTCCTCTCACACCGAACGCATGTGCCTGCGGAGAGAGCTCGCAGATACTAAAATAACCTCACGGAGGGAGAACGTTTCCATGGCAACATCAAAACGGATGCTATGGCGAGGAGTGATCTCCAGAAAACATGGCTGAAGAGCAGACTCACACACGCACGCACATTTCGTCACGGTGTGGCTCTGTGTTTTATGGTTTCTGCTTCCTCACACATGACTGGACAACAAGGCCATGTGTGCATGTTAATAAGGAGACAGTGTTGAAGCTTTTCCTTTTCACAGGGCTTTATGCAGCAGCTGTGCGCTGTTATATTTTCATTTTGAGCTTAATTTGAATAAAGTGGATATCTTAATTAGACAACAACCCACTATTTAATTATTTACAATGGGGAGAAGTACTGAACATGGGTTTTTTTCCTGGGAAAATATTTGTAAAGGAGCTGTTAAATAGGAAATTAACCAGATATTGGTAAAACCCCAAGCAATGCAAGCATAAAAATAAAACAAAACAAAACAAAACAAAATCTGTGTAATAACAATCAAATGACACAAGGGGAAACTGAACTACTGTAACGTATTTAATACTTGATAATTCTGTGGGTCTCGTCAATCAAATCTGATCTTTTTAATTTGTATTTTCTGTTGGATTCAAGTCAGGTGATTGACTGGGCCATTCTACAGCTTTATTTTCTTTCTCTGAAAGCCTTTGAGAGTTTCCTTGACTGTGTTTTGGATTATTGTCCTGCTGAAATGTCCACTCTGGTCTTCATCATCCTGCTAATGTAGATGTTGATACCGCTATTATTAATTTACAATGACGAAGGGCAGAGGATTGCTGAATAACTACTGAGAGATTTCAGCTGCTGGCTTTCACTGCCTTTCTCCCTTTCTTCATGTGTTCAATACTTTTTCCCTGCATCATTTTATTTTATTAAGTATAACTTAATTTGTAAACTAATTAGATTTGTTTTCTTTGCATATAAGCATTTCTTTGGTTGTCACCAATTTCAACCGGTACCTTACCGGAAAATTTCAAGTCAATGTTACCTTTAGAAATATGTTTTCTGAGAAAAATGGTGATGTGTTCAATACTTATTTCCCCCACTGTTTATTAAATTACCCATTACATTGTGTGTCATAATGTCTACACCTACCTTCATAGTTATTAACGTCTACACTTACCTCAACCCTAAAGCTGGATTTATACTTTCGCCTGGCGCCGCATCGCGCTCCTCCGCTGACTGCGCGCGCACCTCATGAAATGGATGAGACTTTTATACTTGCGTACGCCGTTGAGATATTCTTTAAAACAAAAGGGGGCGGTCAAAAGAAACTGACCGTAAAATCAGACAAATAAACAGAGAAGTAAAACGTTTCCGGAAATAAGTCATATCATTAATAAAATTAAAAAAAAAAATTAAGTAATTAATTTTATTGTTTTTATAAATTATTTTAATGATTATAAGGATTTTTATAACCATTCAAGATTTTTTTTTATCTAACTTTGAAGCATCACTTGCTTTTGTTCATAACTCTGACAGTTTTACCTATTATATTAAAATAATAATGACAACAGAACATGGGTTGCTCTACAAATACATTTTTTTATCATGGAAATGTAACGGGTTATAATATCACCTGTGATATAGTCTTTTTCATTAAAATCTTTGTCATTGTTTTATTGATTTTATTTTATATATTTTCTATGCAATATATGTGAATTTAGTGTTGAGACTTTTATTTTGAATTTTGATTTCGGCCGCGCGTCGATGCCATTTTAGATTGCTCGCGCGCCTCTCGCCAGTTCACTTTGCACAGGCTGGGAAGAGGTAGGTGTTTTACAGAGCTCCTCGATTTCTGAAAAAAATATAGTTTCAAAAGTGAACTGTTTCCATTTAATGCTGTTGGTAATGTTTGGATGTGTTGCAATGTTCTGTTGTATAATTTGTTTGTGGATGAATCAGGAATGTGTAGATATATCGTGTGAATGTAGTGCATTTTGAATTAGTGTGAATCTGTGATTACAGCGACTGATACACATTATGTTGTACAGGAATATACTGCTGTTAATATATGCCCCACGAGAGATTTAGCTGCTATTTGATGTCAATCCACAGGTATTTCACTTTTATTATCTCTTTGTTTTATGTTCATTCATTGAATTAACAGTATGTTTCATTATGTTGATGATAGCATTTTCCTGACTTTTAATGTTACATAGCAGTTCACTTTGCACAGGTTGGGGAGAGGAATATACTGCTGCTAATATATGCCCCACGAGAGATTTAGCTACTGTTTGATGTCAATCCACAGAGCGATGGTGGCCAGTCCATGTTGGGCTTGAATAAACCTCTGGTGAATGAAGTAGTCCTTGTCTTCCTTACACACACAACGCAAAGGCCAGTAACAGCGGGCGAAAGCAGACCGGTTACAGAAAGAATAAAAGCAAAAGTAAGGTACGCTTACTAAAAAAAATACAGATTTTTTTTAGATGTAGCCCGCTCCACAATTCACACATAACTGTCTGGGTAGTTTCTGTCCTCTTCTTATGCTAAAAAAGCAATAATGGTCCAACATTACTGACTATTATCACCAATAAAGCCTAGAAAAACAGGCCATCAGTATATTGTAAACCGATTTTCAAATATTCCTTTCCAGTTATCAAAGAAATAATCTGTTCCTTAATTATAGTTTTGTAACTATTAAACTGCTTTAAGTTTTAAATTGTAACATATACATCAGTGTAAAACCTATAAATGGTGGAAAAACCTATTTCCGTAATTGTTCACCACTTTTCACCACAATTGTCTCCACTTTTGCCATGACCTCTTTTGCCTTTAACAAACTTCTCCCTCAGGTTTTTCCAAACCTTTTAACTAAAACTTTCAAGCTTTCCTCCTTTCCCACAGCTGTTGCAATTTATAGCTAAGAATTATTGGCCAACAGGTTATCTCTATGATTACGCATGGATGGATTATAAAGATGTATGAACAGTCGTACCTGTTTCAGACAAAGTCTCTTAAAAGTGTTTCATATTCAACTCAAATCAAACGCGGCGCCGTGCTTAGTTCGCTCGAGTCTCAAAAAAAAAAAAAAAACATGTGCCCCACCAGCCGAAATCATGTCACACACACCCATAGCGAACCTCCGCAAACACAGCGATGACGTCACATTCGCTGCGCGCACTCATGCGAACTAGCGGATGTGTCGAGTATAAACCAGGCTTAAACCCAACCATCCCAGTAGCATGGGTGTTACCATAATGGCCTCAATGTTCACTACGTATTGGACATGATCCATCATGCTACAGACTGCAGCAAGGACATCTTGTAATTATCTGGCAAACCCTGTTTAAGTGGTAGCCAAACTTTACAAATTTCCCTGACTTTGCAAGATGGAGAGCCATTTTAAAGTGATTTGAAGCTCTCTGACAGCAGGATCCAGATGAAGAGTCTTTCAGCATAATTTGACCTAAAGTACTAAAGTGCCCCTATTGTTGTGGATTTTTGACAATTACCTATATATATATATATATATATATATATATATATGACAAGTAACTATTTACTTGAGTAATCAGATACTTGTTTACTCCTACACGAATAACTTTTAAGATTGTTAATTTTACTTGAGTAAAAATTTCTGCAAGTACTTTTACTTGAGTACAGATTTTAAATACTCTACCCACCTCTGATCGGCTCTTACCGATCATGGCCTCCCAATCATCCCCATCCACCAAACTGGCTTTTTCACAGTCTCTCTGCTCCACCAATAGCCGGTTTGTGGTGAGAGCACTGGCACCCCCGTGTCCTGTGGCTGCTGTCACATCATCCAAGTAGATGCTGCACACTGGTGGTGGTTTGGAGGTCCCCCCCCCACTAATGATTGTGAAGCACTTTGGGAATATGGCCATACATGATAAATGCCCTATATAAATACACATTACATTACACATTACATTCATTTCAATTAAAAGAAAATAATTAATAATATAAAATGTTAGCAAAAATATAATACATCATTACAGTCTTATAATCTGTACACATACAAGTCTAAATTACACAAGTCTAAGTTTTTATGTTGACAAGTTAATAAAAAATGTAAAAAATCTCGTTTAATTCCTCCCTC
Source organism: Danio aesculapii (assembly GCF_903798145.1). Taxonomy (NCBI): domain Eukaryota; kingdom Metazoa; phylum Chordata; class Actinopteri; order Cypriniformes; family Danionidae; genus Danio; species Danio aesculapii. The sequence continues at coordinate 4,072,957 of NC_079444.1, read as the reverse complement.
AAAGTTAAATGCTGTCTCTTTCTGCCAATAGATGACTCCCACAATTCCACACTCTCAGTTCAGACATAAAACATAAAAGATCGAATCATAACAATCCCCTTTTATATCACTCAGAACAGCTATATTATCTCATCATGGCGAATATTCCCCATTGAAATCAGCTTTAGGGACTGACTAATGACACATACAAACAAGAAATCGGATGCATATTTAATGAAGTCTCTGTTTGATGATGTAAGAGAATAATCTCACCGTTTAAAAAGATCAAAGCGTCAAAAATGCGTTCGGTTTCCTGCGCTGACGGTTGTTCACAGTTCAGTGTTTTTGCCCACAGCGTCTAGTGAAGTAATTAAACGCGCCACATATGCTATCAAATTAATTCAGTGACCCAGAGATTGTGCAACGCTTTAAAGTCAACATGAAACAGCATTCGTAACCTATTTTTTACATCTGCAATGTTGTGTGTATCGGCTTCGTTTTGCCCGTTAGAAATTGACTGGATCGTGAAAAGTGGTTTCTGTATGACAGCTGCTTTGAAGAGAGAGGAAATAAACATAACATATAAGCCAAAAGGAAACAAAATTCTGTTTTTAGAGACAAAGCAACACATACATTTGTGATGAATGATTATGAAGATTAAATATGTGTTCAAGGCAACTGGGGAAACAGCCAGGCCAGGTTCTCCCCACTCACAGTCACCGCAGTCACCTCCATCTAGTGATAAGTCATTGTTGAACTATTCGTTCATTTTGAATGAATAGGTGCGTTCGACATGAAGCATGGCTGCAGCTAGTGATGATTTTGACTATAGTTCATTTATAAACAATAAGGGATGAAGTTGAGTTAATAAAGCATTTATTAACATACAAATTAACTATTAGTATAAGCCTGAAAAATTTAAATAGTTAATTAATTCTTTACTAACTCATTTTGAATGATCTTAAAAAAACACCAACTATTCAATTCACCTTTATTTGTATAGCGCTTATACAATGTAGATTGTGTCAAAGCAGCTTCACATAAAAGGTCATAGTAAATAGGAACAGTGTAGTTCAGTTTGTAGTGTTTAAGTTCAGTTCAGTTTAGCTCAGTTCAGTGTAGTTTAATAATCACTACTGAGAGTCCAAACACTGAAGAGCAAAACCAACTATGCGCAGCTCTATAGATCCTGAACCATGCAAGCCAGTGGCGACAGCGGAGAGGGAAAAAAACTTCACTAAATGGCGGAAGTGAAGAAAGGTCTTGTGCAGAGCTGCAGTCTCAGTGGCGGAGGCTGGAAGCTGGCCTCAGCGAAGACTCGTCTGTCTCTGGAGCGTCACAGGAATCAGTCTCATGTTCTCCACTCCTCCATGACCACCACAGTAGCTGCTCAGGATACGGCCTGGTCCAGGATATGGAAACCTTGGGATCATCTCGTCGTTGGTCTTGGATCGAATCAGTGACTCTGCATAGTCTGAGGGCCTCGGGAAGAGTATCCCCAGGTGGAAATGGAGAATAAAGAAAATAATTAGCATAGCTGCTGTTCATAGTGTATATAAACAAGATGCAGAACCTGTGTGGAAGCCCCCTAAGTGGTGCACTAAGTGTATGCTTTACTAAACAGATAGGTCTTTAATCTAGTTTTGAATTGGGAGAGTGTGTCTGAGCCTCGGACGTTATCAGGAAGGTATAAATAAGAAGGCTCGACCTCCTTTACTCGACTTAGCTATTCTGGGTACTACCAGAAGCCCAAAGTTTTGAGATCTTAAAGAGGGAGTTGGATTGTAGCGAGACAGAAGATTGGTTAGATAAACAGGAGCTAGATTATTTAAAGCTTTATATGTAAGAAGCAATATTTTAAATTCAATACGAAATATTTTAAATTCAATAAGCAACTATGCTTAAACTATGCTAAAATAACTAATTTGTAAATAATGCAATACTTTAGCAATGAAAAATAAATCATTGTAACGCCACGCCAGCAGAGGGAGCCCTCGCCCGATGACTGACTCAGCTCCGCTCCCTCTGCAGCTACTTCCTGTTTGTGCTGTATTTCAGTGAGTGCTCAGGCCGTGCTTCTCTGCGAAGTATTGCCAGTTTACCTGCCTTACCATGCGTTGTTCCGAGTGGCTTTCATGACTGCTATTCTGTGTATGACCCTGCCTGCCTTGTTCTAGTGGTGGGCAAAGCGAGGCTTCGTGAAACACGGAAACAGTCGAAGCAAATGTGTCGAAGCTTCGAAACGTTTCGAAACCCGCCTCTACGGTGACACCTAGGGGTCATTTATTATGTATTGCGCTTGAACAGTTTCAGCAAACCCCACTTTGTAGATTCAAATCTTCAAGCGATATAGTGGAGTGGTAAGGGTTTCTGACTACCGTACTGGGCTAGTGGGTTCGTATCCAGGCTGTTACAGCTATTTAATATCAGTTTGAAATGCTTTATTCTTGTATCGTTTTGTTTCAACATTGGTCTGACATCAGAATAAACACTTTGTTAATAAATATGTCTTGTTTTGGTCATAAAACAGGGTTGCTGCTAGATCCGAGTTGGTTAACAGGAATTATTTATATTATTCATTAAATTCCCCACTGTATTTTATTAACGTCTACCCAAAACCTAAACCCAACCATCACAGTACTGTAAAAATATTAATTATTGTTTTACAGTGTTACAAAAATGATGCTAAATTGATGGCGTATTAGCTGTATCCTATCTAGACTACACTATAAAACAGTAACATGATTAAAATAAATAAATTCGAATCGAGATTCGAACCCAAAAGTTATTTGAAGCATAGTAACAACGTTCACACTCACGGTCCACTAGGCCATATGAGACAGAAGTTTTGGCGACTCTGTCATTCAAATGCAGATTCGCGAGGTCTCGAAACGCTTCTGAAATACCTGATGATTTGAATCGCTTTAGTCACGTGACCTGGGTGTTTCGGATCACGCTTCGGTGCAGTGTTTCGAAACACTTGAGCTTCAGGATCTCGAAACTGTGTCGAAACATCAGTTTCACGTCAGCCATCCTTACCTTGTTCACGTACGTTATCTCTGTCTTTGCCCTTTTGAAGTGTTTTGGACTGATTGTTGTTTTACTGAACTTCTGCCTGCTCTTACACTTCATCGTCTGTATTTGGCCCTGTGTTTGTTGTTTGGATTGGACTGCTTTTATGTTGCCGACTCTCTGCTTGTCTACTCGTTGATGTCTCTGCCTAACCCCTTAAATAACCTTCTGCACATGGATTCTAACACAGCCTCAGCCTCCATGTTACAATTATTGACAAAGTATGAAAGTACAATTATTAAGCACATTATAAATGTGGTTGTAAGTCAAGAATAGAGCATTTGTAGCTGCAGTAAAAAACTGTTTACTAACGTTCATTAATGTAGAGTTAATACTTAACAGATGATGAATTCACCAGATGCTAATGCTTAATAAATGATTCATAGTGTGTAGTTATTATAAAGTGATACCGAAAAATGTCTAAAATAACTTACAGACAGACATCAAACAGACAGGCATTCTGTTCAATGCCTTTATTCAGCAAAATAAGGGACAGAATGTCTGTTGTTTGTCTGGGTTGAATCTCTGGGTTCCATATTCTAGAAACATATCATACAATTGTTTAGCCCTCTCACCCTTCATTATTTTTAAATACTCTACATCGGTGGTAAACTCCTTTTTATAGACAATTAATTGAGGAGCTGTCTTCAAAATTGTTCAAATATGAATGAAGAATTTAAAATAAGTAAACACTTTTTAGTTAAGTCATCATCTTTGTTATTCAAATGGACTCCAAATTTCACAGTGTCCCAACAAATAGAAGGAAACACTGAAATATTGTTTTATCCAGGTGCCCACATCAGACCAGAAAGGATTAAGCAAATTTCAATGAAGAAATAGATGTTCAACGGTTTCAATATCACTATTGCAGAATTGGCAAACGTTACAATTCACATTAAATCTTTTTTTCAGAGACTCTTTTGCAGGGTAAAAATCATACACCATTTTAAAATGTACTTCTTTATATTTTGGAGGAAGAGGAAATGTCAAATATTTGCATCTCATTTTCTTAACTAAATTCTCATTAAAAGGCTGGATTTGATCCGTTCATCTCTCGAGACCTCTGTTTGAGTCATTCGTTCATCACGTGAAAGACAGAAGCCAATCACTTGCATTTAGAGAGGGAAAATATTTCATCCGTTCATTTCTCGAGTCCTTGGGTTGATGATCAAATATCAGCAAGGTGAATTAATCACGGCTTCTTTCGCTCAGACTGTGTGCATTGGGTAAGCTAATATAGGACTTTCAGTGTGACGTGAACGAACCACTCAAATTTGAAGACCTGTCAGAAGAGGTGAGCTGACATAATCATAAGACAAAAGACCAGGTAAACAATACATGATTTTTTTCTATTCTTATAGCATTGTATATCTCACTTGTTTGTAGTGTGAACAACATTTGTGTAGTTGTAGATGAGTCTGGAAGCATCTCGTAACATTTTAATAATATTTTTAGCAAACTGTACAAAATGACTTGAAGAAAGATTCGTTCATCTCACTGAACGAGATTCAAAGGTCCGAGTCGGTAACATGATCTGCAGAGGTTGTTAGAGTATCCCAAATATATACTCAAGTAAAAGTAGAAATATATAAATATATAATAACTCAACCAGTTGGGTTAAAATTTTGAGTTTCAACAGTCAACTGATTTATCTGACACAGAACAGCTGTATTAAAGAGCCCCTATTATACATGTAATAGGGTCATATTTTGATTGTAAGGGTCTCCAACAACAGTCTAATATGAATGCAAGGTAAAAACAACACTTTCATGGTCTAATAATCTGCATTTAGTTTTACCTAATTATCCCAGCGACTCCCATATGAATCGTTCAGTGATTCATTTGTGCCCAAACCCCTCCTCAGCGCGAAGCTAATCTGCGCTGATTGGACCAATGACAGCCTGCTGCGATTGGTTGACACGGACAGGCTTCAGCGCGAGACAGAGTAAAATGGCCAGCTGCTAATCAACAATATAAAAGTAGTCACAGTGCACACACGCTTCATAGTGGATTTTGGCTGCCAGTGGGTGAATGTAAATACAGACGATGGACTAGAAAATACTGACGACTAACTATTTTATTGAGCAAAAAGTCCAAGAACTGGAGAGGAGATCTCCTAGCCCGTCACAGTCTACCTGCTCTTTTCACACACACACACACAGGGCCGGCGGGTCCATAGAGGCGACACCTCCCTCGCCACCCACGTCCTCAGTTATATCAGCGAATACTTAGAGAAAATGAGGCAACAATTTTAATCGCACGTACTTACACTTGTGAAATGGGGGAAGAAACTGACCCATGATGCACTGATCCATGTTCTGACAGTCTTTACTGATCCTTCCTTTAACAAACGGCCGATGAAGTCTTCTTTGTAAGCATGTAGTTTCCAGAAGCACTCGAACTGCTCAAGGCTAGGCTATATTGCTGAGGTTTCATCTTTGGGTGAACTGTCAATAATATCCATCTGCACAGCGTGACTTCATTCGACCGGTGTCTGTGTGTGTCTCTGTGTGTGTGTGTGGCTTTTTTTCTGTTAGTGGGCAGGGCCACAGGTTTCAAATCTCCCGGGTTTGTGCGCGCAACTACTTGTGTTTCGTAGCCGCATCATCACGAAACACCTAATGACTCGTTATCAAGACGACTCGTTTGAAGCACTATGAGTCGACTCTTATAGATGAATCAATAGTTTTAAACACTGTACACTTACAGATTTAAGCCTTAGCTGGATATTTCACTTCACTTAGAGCTGTGTTAAACACTACATGGAAGGGCATTTTCAAAAACCCATAATATGGGCTCTTTAATATGCCTGCGTATTTTTGTTTTTATGTTATAAAGTTTATTTAGGCTCGAACACAATAATGTTGTTATTTTTTTTATCAAATTACCTCACAGTGCCGTGTTTTTGATGATACAAATGCGCGCTTTATAGCCGATCTATACTAAATGGATAAAACGCTGTCTCTACCTCCAGTGTTCATCTCTACAGTTTTTTTTTTTTTTTTTTTTGGAGGAAATGATACACATATTTGAGATATCCGGCTGTCATTCTCGCCTTTAGGACCTAGCGGAGGCATAACAATAACATTTAAAAAAAAAAAAACTTTATCAAAATAACCCAATACATTGGGATAAATTATATAACCCAATGCATTGGGTTAAAATAAACCATAGTTGGGAAGGTGCCATAATAACCTATAATTGGGTTATATGTTTGGGTATTTTTTTAACCCAACTATTTTAACAGAGTTCAATGTTTCTTCTTAAAATAAAATGTCAAAATATGAGCAAAAGATTTTCCACACTGCAAAATCTTACACATTTTGGTAATTAAATAATTTCTTTTTTACTTAAAGGGCACATAGTTTACCTCTTTTTATGATGTAATATTAATATTATGGTTCTTCTGAGTGTGCCAGTTTAGGTTCAGTTTAAAACACAATTCAGATTTTTTTATTATAATGTGTTAAAAAGTGTCATGTTGGGGGCGTGTCCACAGCTCGCTGATTTATGGGTGTGTTGCTTCACATGTAGATTAGTTTCGGCTTCTCGCCAACGTAATAAGGGGGCGGGGCCATGACCCGCTCTGTGTTTGCAACACAGAGAGGCAGATTGAAAGGAGGAGAGGTTCAGCATTCAGTCGTACAAGTACGACTCGGACACAGACCAAGCAGAGAGTACAAAATCATTTGTGTCTTTGTACAGTTTTACAGCCAACTGTGTGCTAGTTTCAAGTGCCGAGCTTGTACACAGAAACTAATAAACACGCACACTGAATTAACTTTGACTGAGGCACCGGATGCGCCGCTCGAAGCCGCGACACGGCACACCAGACACTCTCTGTAGCGCGGCAGAAACATGAAGTGTCCCGAATCGTCGCGCCACGCATTTTTGAATTCTAAACATAGGTTTCTGCAGCGATTCGCGGCGCCCAGCCGTCGACTTGAGTGTACCCTGATAGAAACCTATGTTTAGAATTCTAAAACGCATGCTAGTTAAGATCACAGGGAGCTTCTGGGATCGTGAGAAATGCAAACGGCTGAAGTATAAGGTAGACTCGATGAGAAGTACACATGTTTGCAAACCTACCTAAAGATACAACCAATAATTCCGATTAGAGAGATAATGTGGAGAATATTGATCTTGTGTTGAGCTCAATGAGCCTTGCATCTAAAAATAGAGCAAGGGTGTTCCTTTAATGATATCGCTTCGACTCACGCTGATAAAACTGAGGATATGATGACGTGCCTGTCAATCAATATTGGTGGGCGGGGGCACCGCTCTCCTACGTAAAGTTGCGGTCGGTTTGAAAACCGCTTCAATTGGTCCACCGTTTTTGAAAAAAAAAAGCACTGTGTGTGCTTATATCACCCCAATATGACGGTCTATACTCTATACATGCACATATGTCTGTCCAAACAGCTTGAACAGTAGATTTTTTTACCATAGGTGTCCTTTAAAAACCTACTTTTGTTTATGACCCATTTAACAGAAATGTGTCCGAAGTAAAGATTCTCATTTAAGAGCCCCAGGCTCTTTATATACAGCAAAAAATATGGTCAGGGGAGCCTGTGTGGTTTCAGCCAATGAAAAATACTCCCTGTCTCCCGATAATTATGTCTGTTCAGATTTGCTGACAATGAATTTTGGAGAGAGCACTTAGGGTTGAAATCAGCAGAAGGCAGAAACACTTATATCTTAACTGAACTGTTTATTTATTCCAAAACTTTTTTATTTTTTTTTTATTCAGCAAGGAAAGGATAGATTAATTTGGTCAGAAATGACATTTATCAAGTCACAAAGAACGTTATAATTATTTTAACATTGACAAGATGTGTGTCACGCACATCAGCATATTAAAATGATTTCTGTAGGATGTGACACTCACTGTGTAACAGCGTAATCGGAGTGACAATAGGGGTGAACCCAAAAGAAGCTACCAGTAGGCGTGGCCAACTGTGTGTGTGTATATATATATATATATATATATATATATATATACACACACACACAGTTGGCCACGCCTACTGGTAGCTTCTTTTGGGTTCTTCAGAAACCTATGGGTGATGTCACGGATACTACGTCCATATCTTTTAGAGTCTATGGGTAAAATAGGTTCCCTTTAAATGCAACTAGCAGATTATTAAACCAGGACAACGACTCAATTATATGGCATAAAATATCCTGATTCGGTTTATATCATTTTACAAGTACTAAGGACGCCTTCAGAGCTGAAATTAATTTGGACTTTTGATTTTTGACAATTACTGTAATTGGTTGACCAATCAAAGCAAAATGGGGCAACTAACCAATCAGCAGAGTAAGCTCAGAAGGGCGGAGTTTAGACAAACGCTGATCAAACACTGAGAAAAAAACTGATGCTGCAACGAGTAAATTTAAGTATTTTACAAGAAAATTACAAGAAAATTTAAACATTTTTAAAAGTTTGAATGGATGTACACCTATTACAGGAGGCCTCCAAAACTAAATTAGCAACTTTTAAAGCAACAGGGCCACTTTAAACCATCCCTCAATGTGTTGTATACAAACTGTTTTATCCTTTTGCTTTCTCCTCCACACTTTGGGAAAAATAAATGATACAACCTCATATTTGGTCAAATAAAAGTCAAAGAAAAAAATCTGAGTCATCACTGTGTGATGTATTCCTCTGAGGTGAACGCTGAGAGAAGCATTGAGAGCGGCTAAGGTAAAGGTTTGGAGAAAGGGTGAAAAAGGGATGTAGACAGCAAAAACAGGAGCGTGAGGGCCCTCAGGACACTTTCCCAGAACCTGATGAACCTTTCCAGCCATGAACAATGACTGCAGAGAGCGCTCGTATTCATGCCTACAGCCCGCTCCAATTTATCTGATTAAAATCACCACTGAAATGCTGGGGAGCCATGCTATTAATCTTCATTACATGCGGATTCAAAGGAGAAAAGACAAGCTTTTGACAGAACCCTGAATAAACGGCTCTGTGACTCATCAGCGGGAATGAAGTACACTCACAAAGAGCTGTAAGAACTGAATAAAGAGAAAGAGCTGCTCGCAATTTCAGATGAGACGACATGTTCCAAACATGCGATAGAACAAAACAGTTAATGAATGTATTGAATATGAGCATTAGCACAGCTGTTGTAATTAATTTTTAGGTTGATACTGTCTTCGGTAGCTTTAGTCAAGCTATCAGTGAAGCAGCTGGCTGTTCTGCCTGAGGGTGTAGGATTGTTTTTATGGCATTGAATATTGAACTCCTCTGTAAAAAGAAAGTGCTCTGTAAAAAAAATCAACACAGGCTCATTCTGAAAATGTAGCCCTACAGACGTTTCTGGAGACATCGAATTACGTAGTTGGAGGTACGTATGGCTGCATTTCATTTTTTTTAAACGAACGCTACGGGACGGTGTGACGCCGTTACTTTTCGCGCTTACCACCTGACTGTTTACCTCCAAATGGACGGCATTCTGGCTGCAACCAGTTTGTCCCGTTAGCGCGCCATGTACGTCGGCAGACTTGAGACGCATAGAGGAATTGTTCCAGAAAGCAGGTAAGACAAAAACAGGATCCAAAAAATAAAACAAACAAGTAAATAACAGGGTGAGAATGTGGTAAAATCTGAAAACGTGGTTAAAAAAAAATATCAGACGAGGGCTTTTCTTTTTTTGGATTGCTTTTCAAACGTGTTGATTGGGTTTAAGGAAGTGGGTAGGCGCGTCAATCGATCATTTGCTCAGTCAGTCAAAAAGTCTATATATATATATATATATATACAGTATATATATATATATATATATATATATATATATATATATATATATATATATATATATATATATATATATATATATACAGTATATATATATATATATATATATATATATATATATATATATATATATATATATATATATATATATATATATACAGTATATATATATATATATATATATATATATATATATATATATATATATATATATATTTTTTTTTTTTTTTTTTTTAGAGGGGGAGCTGTGCCCCAGAGAGCTTTATGTCTAGCAACGCCCCTGGTTAAAATCATGTTGAACACAAAAAAAGGTCAAATTTGTGTCTAAGTATTTTGATAGACAGTTTTTTGTGACTATATAACAAACTGCAGTGAGACTGGGTTGGTTTTTCTCAGATAACAACCCCTGAATAACAGAGGCTCATCTAAATAAGCCTGTCAGGCATTATTCTGCGATAACAACTGACTAAATGTACTTTATCTAACATAGCCTTCAAACATATTAGCCATGTGTTACATACCAGAAACAGTCAAACTACCAGTTAGATCAGGGGTGTCCAAACTTTTTGGGCCGAGGGCCATATGCAAAAAAAAAAACGTTGTCCCGGGGAAAATTTTACATATATATATATATATATATATATATATATATATATATATATATATATATATATATATATATATATATATATATATACAGTATATGTATGTATGTGTGTGTGTGTGCGCGTGTGTGTATTATGGAAGTATTTTAATTCGTCGTCCAACTGTGTTTCTAAAAAGACTTACGTTTTTAAAATCTTAAATCTTCTCTGTGCAAATTACAGTTTCAACACTCATCTTGCGCTTTATTAGCATGAAAAAACTGCTGTTGTTGAGCTGAGAGGGCAGCTGCTTATTGTTTTACTTTTTGATTTCGTTCGGCACCAGTGTAAGAGCTGAAGGCCTGATGTTTTGTTTCATAATGCCTTTTAATATTATATTCCTTCATTACTGCAGCTGATTCCTGGCAAATTAAACAGACACATATTCCGCTGACCTCTGTGAAGAAATATTCTTTGCCCCAACGTGACTGAAATTTCCTGCACTCACTGTTGATTTTCCTTTCTCTTGGTTGTGCCATGGCTCGCCAAAACGTGATTATCAATTATCTTTCATTCAGTTTGTTCAGTTCGTTTTACTTCATAACAGGAACTGCTGCCTTGTTGAAGGCATGTGATAGCGACACCCGGTGGTTATTTATTGAATTACGTTCATTTTGTATAGCGGGCCAGATTCTATTAAAGGGCACATAGGTTACCCCTTTTTTCATATTTAATATAAGTCTTTTGTGTCCCCAGAATGTGTCTATAAAGTTTCAGCTCAAAACACCCATCAGATTATTTATTACAGCTGTTTGAAGTGTCTATATTATAGCTGGAAAAAAAGGTTTTGCTGTTTTTTTGTACTGGCCCTTTAAGGCTAGTCCTCCCCGCCCACCGTTCCCACATGCCTGTCAGCAATCGCAGCCCTCGGCTGCCTCAGGAAGCAGATCTCACATAACGTGTGTGAGAAATACTACAGTAAGAACTTTAACAATCAGTATTTGATGCATTTTTTTGTGGATTTGCAACAATGAGACACACACAATGTCATTACAAAGTTCACGCACACACACAGCAAGGACGCAAACACATAGCGCACACACATACACACACAAACGTAGCGCAGACATACGCACACACACATAGCTCAGGCACGCAGACACACACACACACACACACACACACAGAGAGAGAGACAGCGCGTTAAGCTTTGCATGATTGCAAGATTTTTATGTGACATGATTCTGGTAATCTCCACTGCTGTATGGAGATCTCTTATATTAATGTACAAAATAAAGCAGATTTAACGTCCACAAACCGCGATTGAAGCATCTTCTTTTATAATTGTTCTGACACGCGGCTGTGCTGATGAAGTGCATCTGAAGTGAATCGCTGTAATTCATTACACACATGCTCTGTTTTAAAACATTTTAAACATGTAAAACTCACTCTTGATCACGTTTGATGATGATTGATGACTCTAGTGAACTGAACACACATATTATTCCTGGCTGCTTTGAGCTCGTCCTGTCTTGATTCTATGATTATACACGTGACTACCGGACATGTTAATGCGCGCAGCTGTCAATCAATATTGGTGGGTGGGGGGACACCATTTTTATGTTGTTAAATTTGAAAAAAAAGGACTGGGTGTGTTTATATCACCTCAATATGACAGTTTATACACTATACCTACACACAATTTTGTCCAAACAGCTTGAAAAGCAGATTTTTCACCATAGGTGCCCTTTAATGTTTACAAAAAGCCTCCCCTACTGAAAAAAACAGCTTAAACCAGCCTAGGCTGGTTGGCTGGTTTTAGCTGGTTGACCAGCCTGGTTTTAGAGGGGTTTTAGCCACTTTCAGGCTGGTATCCAGCCATTTCCAGCCTGGTCTTAGCTGGTCAGGCTGGAAAATGACCAACTAAAACCAGCTTGACCAACTTGCCAGGCTGGAAGCCCAGCCAAAACCAGCTATTTCCAGCTTAAACCAGGCTGGTCAAGCTGGTTTTAGCTGGATTTAGCTGGTCATTTTCCAGCCTGACCAGCTAAGACCAGGCTGGAAATGGCTGGATACCAGCCTGAAAGTGGCTAAAACCCCTCTAAAACCAGGCTGGTCAACCAGCTAAAACCAGCCAACCAGCCTAGGCTGGTTTAAGCTGGATTTTTCAGCAGGGTCGGGGGCCATAGTTTGGACACCCCTGAGTTAGATCATGCTAAAATATGTAAAACATGCTAGAAACAATGCACCAACTAATGCTAACATAGTTTGTTGTCTGTTATCTTTCTGCGGTTCATTCCGCTGTGGCGACCCTGGATTAATAAAGGAACTAAGCCGGAAAGAAAATTAATGATGAATGTCCTATAGACTGTGCATTTAAACCCTTAACCCTATGCGGTCAGGGTTTCTCAGTCCAGCAACATCATTTATCTAGTTGTCTTTATTAGAACAAGAAAATGTAACAGAATTACTTATATTCATTTAGAAATAAGGATAAATAAACGTAATTCCCACCCTGGATTTCACGGATTTTATGTGCCATTATACATTACAGTGCATGTGTTACCACAACGGATCTGGCTATCTCTGTGCCACTGGCGTTTGATGCTCTGGTCGATGATTAGTAGACAGCAGAGGAGGTCCACTCTGAAAATATAGCCATAAAACAAGAGCCTTACATTGAAGGCAGACAATTCACTTCGGGGCTTAACCTGAATCTATCAATACAAACGAGTCTGGTCATTCAGTGGAAGAAAGGCACTTCTGGGCACTGCAGAGCCCTGACAACTGACAAAGTCCATGCCAGGCTGTGCTAGACAACATTGTTACTTAGTTAAGAAGCCACTGGTGAATTTCCTGTTTTGAGACACCTTGGCTTGGGCAGCCTTTGATATTTCTAATCAATGTTTAGTGTGCACCTAAAAGGAAAGAAAAAAATTGCTACTCTTATTAATACATTTCACTGTGGTTGCCATTGGGTTCTTTTCCTTTGGATCAATTAACAATCAGTTAGCAAACCATCAGCTCTTGGAATGGAAATGAAATGTACACCTAAAGTGTATGTCAGACCTTAAAAGTATAAAAGAAACTGTACCTTCAGGTAAATGATATTAATAAATAAAATGCCACCGTTAAACTTTACTTTAAGCTGTCCATGTTGCAGTATAGCTATTCATTTAGTTACGGACGTGTTGAAAACAGGAACAAACAGTAGAAGATGGAGATAATGTAAACACATATAGAGGAATTACCAACCTATGTCACACATAATGTCACACGGGTTCCAGTTTGTAAAAAAAGACCGGTTGCGATAGCAAACATGTCGTGTTGTGCGGTAGGATGCCAAATTCAAAAAATAGACAACTTTTACCGTACACCACACTGATTTAATGCCAACTGCAGATGTCTTTGGCTGAAAGGGAGCTGAATGGATTGAGGACCTAATTAAAAATGCTCGACTCTACAGTTCTCATTTCATATCAGGTAAGTTCACGCTATGCTGAATCAAACACATTACTCGTTTTTGATTGCAGCAATGATTTCAGCAAAAACTGTTAAATATGGTGAATTAAACTGCGCACACTGAATGCTAACAATGAAATGTAAAAATTTAAGTTGACACCCTGGCGTACAGGTGCAGGTCGCTGTCAGAATGCAGATGTTTTGCTTGCTGATGATTATCCAGGCCGTGTACAGCTCCGTCTTCTTTCCTTGTCTTTGGCTAGGCAGAACCTCTGTTTTTTGCACTACAAAGTTCTGAATCTGGTAATCATGGAGCATTACTTCTTGCACATGTCCACACAGAACAAAGTTGTTGGCATCCAAAGACTTGTAGGCCTATAACTTCTCTTTTGTAAAATCCCTTGGAGTTTCAGTGAGATGGTTGTATATTTCGGGCTGGATGCTTGGCCATTTCGTGTTATCCAATATCCATTGGGAGGATGCTATCGCAAATGGACCTGTCAGATGAACGCAGCTCATTTTAACATTAATTTTGCAGAATAACTGTGCTCATCATTGGGTCACAAGCTGTTATAATACGCTGAAAGCATTATGTGAATAATATATATATTTAATATGTAATCAATATAACTTATCTCTAATGCAACAACAAACTCTGTACCGCATCGGATGTCATTCCCTCGATGTAAATGCTAGCGCTCCCGTTTTTTCTGCAACCTTGCTGCGTGCGCATCCTGAATGTTTACAAACCGGTAATTTGTTTATAAAATGCAGTATCTCTCTCCCAACTGTGGCCAATTTGTCTCAGAGTTTTCTCAGACATCTCAATCCATGATTTGAGAAAACAATGTAGTTTCATTCTGATCCGATTTTGTTAATCTCATGTAATAGGTGCTGAAAATTAATTTCAGATTCAAGTCATTGATTGATGGCATCTGTGTTTTATGAGATGTGCCAATGCCCTCATAGATATGGGTGCCACTTTGGACAAAGATACTGCATGCCAATTTTTAAATCAGTCAGATCAGAGATCCCTCAGTTTATCCTGCTTTCATGGTTTTTCGCATTGTAGCACCCCATTGTATTTTCATGCTGTCACCTCAGATCGAGCTCACACATACGCAACCCAGTCTCATTCAGAAATGTACCCCAATATAAATTTCTGGAGAGCATCAAATATGTCCTAGGAGGTATGTTTTTTGCAGTTTTGGTTTCATGAATCCACCAGAGGCTGCTGTGTAAGCTTTTCGAGATCTCAAATTTCCAATAATATCCAGCTGCAGACCCACACTCATTTCAGGCACACACAATCCAGCACACACAATCTAGGCAAACCATATATGGTTACAACAGATGTTAATGTTATTAACTACTTTCTCGGACATCATCATCAATATATTTTTATTTTGGTAATAAATATTGTACACAGTAAACAATAATGTATACTATTTCACAAATATGGCGATTGAGACGGTGGAATGGGGAACGTTGTTTCCAATCGCCTTTCAATATAATAGACTGAACAGTTTTCTATCAACCATCATAGACGATCAGTCATTATTTATCTGACAGAGACAATATAGCAGATACTTGTTTGCTGGCTTTGCTGAAACAGTTTTCATATAAACGATCAAATTGGACAGTTTTAATTTATATAATGGATTCATTATAATGAAGGAAATAATAGCAAGTTAATATGTATAGGATATGATACATCTTTATATGTAATACAAATCATTTTACATTTAATAAATGGATAACACTATATTATTATTTTACTTCAGCGATTGAGTAGTTTTTATTTGCTTAAATTTCTCTAAATATTCTTTGTTAATGATTTCCCACTTTAAATACTATAGTAATTTATGGTAAGTAATTTATTGATTTTTAATTATTATATAGTGGTTTTAAACCTTAAAGTACTGGTAATTTGTGGTAATTATAGTTGCAACAAATATAGTACTACAAACAAATTAACTGATAATATTAATAATAGTTATAATATATATATATATATATATATATATATATATATATATATATATATATATATATATATATATATACATGGTGGGGTTAGGTGCCACGCCTCCTTTTTAAAATCGTACAATTTCGTACGACTGAACTGGTACGAATTCGTACGAATTAGCCACTAAACTGACAAAACGTAAAATACTTACGTTTTCTCGTGAGATCAGGCTGGGCTAGTACTTTTCCAACATCCACCATTTTCACTAACCACACTTTTGTTGTTGGGAAAAATATTTAATATGCATAAAATTACTTGATTTAGACTTTGTGTTAAGTCCACATGAGTCCTCATTCATTTCACTTTTTTTGTGTGTGTATGAACTTGCTTAATGTGCATGAGCAAATGGGTTGTGATTCCATAGTGTCACACTGGAATTAGTTTTTTTTTTATTTTACATGGCTTTCAGGGCTTAAAATGAAGGATTTACCAAATTTTTGCCTCTGACCACACCAAAAATAAAAAAAAAATATCGCATCACATCACTTAATGAGTAGTGATGTGCGATACCACTGGTTTCCTACCGATCCGATACCAAGTAAAATGAAGGCGAGTATTGGCGATACCCAAAAATTACTGTTTGGGAAATTAAAGTAACAAGTAGTGTACTTAAAAGTGTCACTTTATTCTGAATACGAGACATATTATGGGTTATTCTTGTTTATTGGATGAAGAATTATCCTACAAAAAACAACTTACATATTCATTGTCACTCAGGGCTCTGTTCTTGGGCCACTTCTCTTCTCCATCTCCATCTCTTCTCCAGAATAAAAGCAGTTTTTAATTTTTAAAAAAACATTTTAAGGTCAAAATTATTAGCCCCTTTAAGCTATATTTTTTTCGATAGTCTACAGAACAAACTAACATTATACAATAACTTGCCTAATTACCCTAACCTGCCTAGTTAACCTAATTAACCTAGTTAAGCCTTTAAATGTCACTTTAAGCTGTATAGAAGTGTCTTAAAGAATATCTAGTCAAATATTATTTTCTGTCATCATGGCAAACATAAAATAAACCAGTTATTAGAAATGAGTTATTAAAACTATTATGATTAGAAATGTGATGAACAGAAATTGGGGAAAAAATAAACAGGGGGGTTAATAATTCTAGCTTCAACCGTATAAAAAAAGCGCTTGAACATCTGCATTAAACACTGTCCCAGAAAACAATCGAAAAATAACACGTTGCAACACACATGTCCAAAGAGAGTTGTTAAATTGACAGCATAGCTGGCAAACATGTCGCAACTTCAACGCTCCAGAGCCATTAAGCACGGGAGCAATTGTTCCATGCTTTTGAATGCATAATTTATAATGTTGTTTTATTTATGAGACTGCTGGTCATTTCACGAGAGCTAAAATATGTAGCAATTACCTGAGCTGAGAATGATTGTGCTCTGGCTAGTTAGCAATAAGAGCCGCTGGAATGAAATGATGTTCAAGCTGTCTCATGTAATCACAATCAAACCTTGTGAGGCATTAAAGTTAGAGACTGCAAATGCAATTGTTCGATGTGGCTATGCAATAATAGTTGCATACACAGAAGAGACAGGATTGTCTCTCTGTTATGTAAACTCTACCGAATTGATTCCCTTTTGTATATATAATTTCCAGAGATGACTTCTCTTTTCTGGAGTTTAAAGTGCAAAATGTACTTCAGGTTTTGCACATATAATGTTATTGTTTTATGTAGAGTTTAAACCATTCAGAACGTTTAAGTGAAGTTTATTTATAAACTAATTTCAAGAGGATCACATGCTTATGATTGCTTGCGGCCGGTCATGCATTATCCAATTCATCATTCACCAATCACATGATTCCTAAGCCACTATAAATGCCCTAGGTTTCATACAACAGTCATCTTCGTTTTGAAGAATCCCCCCTTCCACCTCAACTCCACCTCATTTCCTAGACGGGTGGCCACGTGGTTAGCGCTGTTGCCTCACAGCTATGGAATAATTTTTGTGCCAATAAGAATGAACGTAACTTTATAAAACTGAACGTAACTTTCCAAGAAACGATCAAAAATATGCCACTGCAAAAGAAGAAAAACACAATGAAAACAAAAAAATGAACTCAGTCGCACGAATTTAACATGCTCTTCAAATATGCTTCATTCTTTGTTAATGATTTTTAAAGAATCGTTTTCGCGAATCATGGATTTTGAATGCGTTGCCACAGTTTTCGCTTACGCTTCGTAAATTTTCGTTTGCTGTTTTGGCACAAACTTCTCGTGGGGGCGGGCTTAACAGCGATCTACACTGATTGGCTAATGAGCTTTTGATGGACAGTTGCTCTCTGACCTGGAAGCACAGACGGTGACGTCAGTGGCGCTCATATCGGAAAGTTGTTGCGGTGTGCAATACGTTGTGCTTTATGTTAAGTATTAATGTTAGTATTTTACCTACGGTCGTCTCTTAGTTTCTAAAGATGACCTCCCGGGAGAGACACGGAGCGGTGCCATCATCTTCCACCTCAGCTTGTCCCTCAGGGCAGCTTGAAGTAAGTTCGTGTTGCTAAAGTAACGTTTATCAATAACAACAATAAAAGTCAATAAGCGAATCAATAAGTGATAGCACCGACATTCACGGAGCTGTGAGGCCAGCGTCTAACTGATGAAAGTAAATCCAAATCCATTTCTTCTTCTTTCTGTTTTTCGGTGGTCGACAACAAACTTTTTATTGCATTACTGACACCTTTTGCTCTGGTCTGTGACGTCGCCAACCAATTAGGCTAACACGAGAAATTTGCTTGATGGAAAGATGACTGAGGGAGAGGAGGTCTATATATATATATATATATATATATATATATATATATATATATATATATATATATAGTTTACTGTAGTAAAGACTGAAGTGTACTATGGTAATTACTATCAGTTCATGATAGTTACTAATGATACTACATTATACAGTGTAATTTATTAATGAAGAGTTGTAAATAAATATTCAATATAATGCTCATTCCTAAATATTTCCCTTTATTATAAATTACTATAGTATTTGAAATGTGTAACACCTGGTTTTATTCGATTTTTAGTTTTTGCTGTTATATGCTATAATTTATTTCTGTTTGGATCAGCATATTACAGTAAATAATTGAACTGAACAATTATTCCTCATATGTTTCATTGACAGTTTCATTCAGATTTTGTAACAACACTAAACACTTTTTTGTTATAAGGTCTGGATTTGTGGTGGCTGTACTTTAAAATTAAATCATCCTAATTCAAGTGATGAAAGATTTAGAAATTCTAACAGTAAACAGAGCTACTGTAATGTCCCACCTGCTTGGTATAAATGCTTAAAAATGATTTAGTTGAAAACATCCATTAGAAATCCTTGAAGTAATCAAAAATTGATCAGATGTAATCAGTTACTTTACCTTTATAAAGTAATCTAAAAGGTACACTACGTTTTATCTAGTTTAAATAAGGTAATTTGTAATCTGTAATCTATTATATTTCCAAAGTAACCTCCCCAACACTGCTTACTTGCATGCCTACTTATCTTAGAAATAATCCCCATTGGCTGCGTTTATTTTAAGATTTTATATGCACATCTTTGTGTTTCCCTCTAGCATATTTAAATGTATATCCCCCATATATCCCAAAATCTGCAAAGAAAATTCGAATGGAGACGCAGATAAAAACACAATTATAGTCATGTGCTCTCATTCTACACCAAAGACTCCCCTGTCTTTGTGTTTTCACAGAACTCTCAAGGTAACTTTACAATCTCTTCTTCGTATTTCTTGAGATACAGCCCTTTTACATAAACAATCTTCGCTGTCAGCTCTCATTTGGTTATGTGTCTCTTGTGTCATTCTCTCCGACCTTTCCTTGGGTGCTGTGTGCTTCTGTGCACAGTGTAATTACTATGAGGCAGTCATTCCCTGTGAAAGACCAGTCATGATATATTACACATTAGCCAGCTGCTGATGAGTCATGTTTCCCTGCCGTTATGAAGAGCAACAAGGGCTTTCCTTGATGGATTGCTGGTGTAATTACATTTAGCACAATGTAAGGGTTGATCGTCGATGCCTAAATGTTTTTGTCACAGGAAAAACTGTTGCTTTCACAACTATTGCAAATCTATGAATGTTTGTTTTTCAATATTCGGCTTTCCCTGCATCTTCTGTGTAGTTGTTTTGTGCATAAAACAATTTTTTTTTCTTCATATCTATATATCTATATATATATATATATATATATATATATATATATATATATATATATATATATATATATATATATATATATTTCATAAATTAACTAACTGCAATTTTATGCTATTTTTTTGTGATAAGAGGGTGAAAACACAGTAATTTTAATCATTATACAATATATATTTATTGTTTCTGATTACCAGCATTTATTCATTTAGACTTGGCTGACACATTTAGGATGCATCCGAAATAGGTTTTAGTTTTTTCTATAGGTGGACATAGATTAATTTTTAAAAATCTAGATTAATCTCACTGTAATCTTGGAATTAATCTAGATTACAATGGCTCATTTGAATTCTGCTGAAGATGTGTGCTACCCAAATAATGACTAAAAGTAAGTCTTTGAGAACGGGTTTCTCAAGCCAGGTGGCGCATTAGACCAGGGGCTCATCTCCTGTTTCCAAAATGCATCTCAAACTGCTTGAGAAACTGTTCTACTATGATATATGGTGATGAAAATAAATAATGTTCAATAAGATGTACTTGTGTTTACTAACTGTTTATTCGGTCAAACATGAATTTTGAACTGTAGACCTACATAAGCTCCAAACAGCCATTTTTGATTACCTTAATCCGACTAAAGTCATAACTGAACTAAGCAGAAATGGAATTAAGACATGTGGAGTATGCATATATTAGTGGAATTATTGAAGTAAACACCACAATTAAACTATTAGCATCATGTAGGACTTTTCGCCATATTTTCCGACAAGATCCACACACGCGGCTGTCAGTAAAGAACCACACACATACATTGCGAAGTGCAGAAGTTTTTTTCTTTCCATTAGGCGCACGTTATTAAATTCCATAACACTCTCACCAGTCCCTACTCCTTATTTGCGTCTAATATCCCAGTTTGTCATGGGGGCATGAATGAAATGTTCATGAGTGAATGTAAAAACTGCAGAACGGCAGTTAAAGTGACATATAATTACAGGAAACTCTTACATGAAAGCACTTCACGTAAACACATTAATTATATTATTGTCTATTAAGGCAAATAAGTAGATTACAGATGTATGTAAGCATAGTCAGTAGTGTCTTCGAAGTAAGTGAAAGATCCAGAGGGCATCCTGCTGATTTGATATAGAAGGGCACGTTTTTGTCAGACAGATGTGGTAGTTTCATAGTAGGAATACACACAAGTTTGAAGACTCGTTCTCACCCCCTACAGGGCAATTCGGCCAGGTATGCATCCATGCTCAAATATTAAGGTGAAAGTCATCGTAGCTTGCGTAGAATAGACCCAGCTCCCAACCCAACTTTGAAACTAGATTAACAGCGATATTTTTTTATTGTCTGATAAAGTTCTCGCGTTAACGCAGCACGTTAACGCCGATAACGGCCCACCACTAGTGTTTTCATAACAACTAGCTGTTTAGGCTATTCAAATACCTACTTTAGTTCACATTATGTACTCGGATGCAGACTTGGTTTCTATATACAGGAATCTTCATTTGTTGTCTCTTGTTTTGAAAATGTTAGTTCTTGTTTTATTTGTCCATGCCTCCGTTTGTTTCTATGGCTGTTCATTCATTCATTGATTATGTTCACCTGTGTCTTGTTTAGTTATTTATTTCTCTTGTACTGAATGCCCTGCATTTCAGTTTAGTTTGTCAATCCTTGTATTTGTTTATGTTGGGTTGTGTCATTTTTGCTGTCTTAAATATGTTCTCCATTTGCCATAGTGTTTTTGTCAGGCTTGTTCCTGCAGCTCCAAACACCGCTCTCCTCTCACCAATCCCGCGAACAATCACCAGCATCATAACCACCTGCACCTGCACCCACAATCCCCAGACACTATATAAACCCACCTCACTTTCTTACTCATCAGACCATGCACCTCTCCGGCCACATTTAGCTTCTACTTCGTCTCCAAGAAGGATGGAGGACTTAGGCCCTGTATCGATAAGAGAATACTGAATGCTGCCATTGTTAAATTTGCATACCCATTACCTCTGATCCCCGCTGCTCTGGAAGAGCTCCAATCTCACAATCTCACTTATCCGTATCCGGGAAGGAGACGAGTGGAAAACGGCTTTCATTGCCCCCTCCGGCCACTATGAGTACCATGTGATGCCCAATGGCCTAGCTAACAGTCATTACATCTTCCAGAACTTTATGAACGAAATCTTCAGAGACTTCCTCCACTCCACCGTTTCACTATAGTATACATAGATGATATCTTAATCTACCCCTGTAACCTAAGAAAACATCATGTTCAGCAAGTCCTCCAATGTCTCTGAGAAAAGCAACTCATCCTAAAGGCTGAAAATTGCGAATTCCATAAAACCTCAATCTCCTTCCTCGGATACGTGATTACCGCAGAGGGGTTCAGTCTGGAAATGAGAAAGGTGGACGTCATTTCCCAGTGGGAATGATTTTATTTTTTAAACACCGTTTTAAGGTCAAAATTATTAGCCCCTTTTTTTTCGATAGTCTACAGAACAAACCATCGTTATACAATAACTTGCCTAATTACCCTAACCTGCCTAGTTAACCTAATTAACCTAGTTAAGCCTTTAAATCTCACTTTAAGCTGTATAGAAGTGTCTTGAAAAATATCTAGTCAAATATTATTTACTGTCATCATGACAAAGATAAAATAAATCAGTTATTAGAAATAAGTTATTAAAACTATTATGTTTAGAAATGTGTTTTGAAAAATCTCTTCGTTAAACAGAAATTGGGGGAAAAAATAAACAGGGGGGCTAATAATTCTGACTTAAGCTGTATTCTCCATAACAAGTACAACACTGTACCAAGTAAGCTACTGAGTAAACTGACCACACCAGAAAAGTTGTCCCTATAGACATAGATAGGTGAGGCACACATATTCTATGACAAGTCTTAGACATCGAAGATGTTTTGTGGTATTTATTTGGTGTTGTGCAAATAATTTTATAAAAATAACAATCATTATTGTGAAAACAACAAAATTTATTGATATTAAACTGCCCTGTAGCATTAATTTGTACCCAAAACTGTCTTTTAATGATAATCATAATACAAAGTAGCCAAAAAGACAATGAAGTACAGAAAATAATTATGTTTCCTTAAATAATTTACACCACTTATAGATGATAAATCATAAAAATGATAATAGTTATACACAAAGTTCGCTAAGCAAAGCTTCAAACTCTAATAACATGTCCAATGTGGCAATAATAAACACAATGATTACCTCACTTTGTTGGTACTGAACTCATATTCTTCCAAGATGGGTCCCTTAATAATCAAAGACAAAGTTTTAGTGGTGCAATTGGGTGTATTTATAATTTTATTTGTATGATTATTTCCTTCTGTGAAATGAAGATGAAATCCAGACCAATGGGATGCTAAAGCAATATGACTAACTTGAGATTTCCATTAAATTAGCCTGGAGATAGATCTGTTTGGCAGTTAATGGCAACTAATTGGCGCTAATCCCTCCACGGTAGGATTGAAGTATGAAAATTAGCCTAGAAGAATGTGCAGTAGGTAATTTCTAATTTCACTCAGTCACATCTCTAGGTAATACTCGAAGTACACCAATATTAGAGTACATGCTATTGTTTGGGTTTGTGCTAAACTGGGTGAGGAACTGGTGCCAGATTCAGACTACATGAAATCACCCCATGACTGTCATGAATAATAGAAAAACTATGGGACATGCAAATCAAAATTTTTATCTTGTATAATGTGTCAGATGTGCACCTGCTTGTTAAGTTGGGAAGTATAGAAGAAGTTTCTGGGTCTAAATCTCTTTTGAATTGAGAAAACTATCAAATGTTATACATTTTGTCAAACGACACATATATTTTGCAAAGTAGGTTTACACTGCAGTCTCTGGACTTAAAGCATCCAAAAAAAGGATAAGAAAAAGTGGTATAAATTGTAGCTACATGTCACCAGATGCATTAGTTTAAGAACAGCGGTGCAAATCTGATGTTAATGTCAAGCAATAGGGTACTGATGGAGAAAATTAATGGTCCAAGTACTGAACCCTGTGATGCTCCAAGGGGGAATATGATGACTCTTTAAGACTGACAGGGGTGAACGTGCTGTCAAAGTAGGAAACAACGAAGATAGCACTGTCCTGCATTGACTTGACTGGCTGCTTGAGTCTGAGAAAGTTCATGTTTTTTTCCAACACAGGCTCATTGTGAAAACGTAGCCCTGCAGACGTTTCTAGAGACAGCGAATTACGTAGCCAGAGGTACGTATGGCTGCATTTCATTTTTTTTAAACGAATGCTACGGGGCGGTGTGAAGCTGTTCCGTTTCACGCTTTCCAGCTGATCGCTTACCTCCATTTAGACGGCATTCCGGCTGCAACCAGTTTGTCCCGTTAGCGCGCCACGTACGTTGGCGGACTTGAGATGCAGGGAGGAGTTGACCACGAAGACGGGGTTCGAGTCCAGTGAAGAGCATTTCCAGAAAGCCTACAAGGGCATTTATTTATTTGGATTGCTTTTGAAACCTGTTGGTTGGGTTTAGGGAAGCGCGTGGGTGGGTCAATCGATAAAATTGCTTGCGTGTAGGGAAGGGGGAGAGTGGGTCAGCCGATCATTCGCTCAGTCAGTCAAAACGTGAGTCGACAGTGGCCTCTGGTGGGTTTAAGTGAGAACAGCAGGCGTAAATGGCACTCGCGAGGGAAATCTGAGATCATAAAAAGCGTACATAGCAAACTCTGGTAGATTTGCGAAAACAAAAACTGCAGAAAAACGTGCTGCCAGGACTTATTTCGCGGTCTCCAGAAACATCTGTAGAGGTACGTTTTCAGAATGAGCCTGGGTTGTTTTTTTCCCCCTTAATCTTTGCTGGACCTTTACTCATAACCATATAGGTTTTCTTTTCCAGTTTGTACTCAAGAAAATTTTCATTTCTTTAATGTCTAGCTGTATAGCCATAGAGAATCCGAAAGATTCACCAGATGATGGACTGACTGTGGGCAATTGAGCATAGGGCAGACAGAATAAAATGTTGATAAGCTAATGGAGGTCAAGGGGATGAAAGAGTGCATGCAGATCTAAAGAGTCAACATGAATGTGAAGCAGGAGGACAATGAGGTACAGATAGTGGGTCTGAGGTGGGTGGGTTTACTTCAATGTGAAATGCCAACAGTCTACAGAGATTTCCTAGTATTTCTCTGTTGCAATCAGGATATCACAATAATTAACCGTGAAAAAGCCAATGCAAAGTAAACACTACCAGATTACTATGGTAAAAATACAGCACTACAAAATACAGAAGCAAAAGATTGACTTAAGCTTAGTTCACACTACAGGATTTTATGCCTGATTTTAGCTCGATTTGGAAATTAACAGGCTCGCCGACAGAATCGGGCTGTGATCGGGTTAAAATCTGGGGGCTCTTAGCAGTCTTTATGCGTGAACTACTGAACAACGCATCAAAAACACCTCGCAGACAAAAATCCAATATCTAGCATCCTGAATATTCCAGAGCAGTCGGCCGACTCGAGAGAGCATATCAGCATGAACTGAATGGCCGTGTGCTCAGGAGATCAAGAGAGACATCTGTGATTGGCCAGAATGGGCAATGCTGTGGGCTATATTAACAGTGGAACTAGAATTCTGTAACTATTAGAATTACCATACTGGTCATTCTGACCATTCCTATACACTGAAAAAAATGATTCAAAGATGATTCCTTGGATTTACTAATTTTTTTTTAAGTTAAGGGGTTGTAAACAATTTATTTGGGCTGAATTTAAACAAACGAATTAAGTTGATGTTATGGAAGCAGACGGACAAACAAGGTGAGTAAGTATTTAACGATGTTTATTCCAACAGTTGAGCATAATAGGATAATTTATGAGAAGTGAGTGGAGTTCGGTGGAACTGATGATCCTTTGTGGCAGGTGGGATGACAGACACTGAGGATGACCGAATGCACACACCAGAGGGCTTGCGGGGAAGACAGACTGACGATACACACAACGCTGACAGGACACCGGGAACACTGGACAGACTGGAAGGAAACAGAGTATAGGTAAGTACAAATGCTAAGATCGAAGGGGAGTGATAACCAGGAGGTGTTTCACTCAGAGTCCACTTCGTTAGAACGAGACCGGACAATGAGTGAGGTGAGGTGTGTGCTAGAGTGATTGGGTGCAGCTGTGCGTGATTAGAACTCAGGTGAAGGTGCTCGTTGCGTGATACTGGTGGAAGAGCCTGGCCAATCCGTGACAGTTGAACATTACTCAATTTAATTTGTTTGTTTAAATTCAACCCAATTAAATTGTTTGCAGTTTTGCAGACATCATTTTTTCAGTGTATAAGACGTCATATTTACATTCAAAACTTCTATTGAGATATTAAAATTAAGCTTTGAATGGGTGTCATCCTATTTTATGACACCATTACCCTAAAAACATGTTCTTTTTGGAAATAAAGCCTATAAATATGTAGTTAAGATAGTAGAACACGCAAACATCTGGGCCTCTCTTTCATTTTCACTTTCAAACAGGCACAGAATATGCTGTTGTGAAAGATATATCTGAGGTAAATTTCAGTTTTTGCTATCAGAAAGTTATGTTTATGTTAGCAGGAGGTTGCTAGGCGAAAAGGTTGCTATGCATGCATAGTTAACCCTCTACAGCACAGCGTTGGTTTCAGGCAACAGGAAGTTTTTTAAGGCTTGTGCTATAGCACAGATTTTTTAAAATGATTGCAACCAATTAAAATGTTAGAAAAAGGATCAATAAAACATCCAATAAGGTGTGGGAGTCACTATCTAGCACCGTTTGAAGGTGAAAGTTCATTTTCTGACTCATGGTGACAGGAGCACATGGTAAGAGAAGAAGTTCAGATTATTTGCTTAATTAACCTCATTTAAAGTAACATAAACTTTATGAAAATGTCTGTATTTGTGAAGTTGTAGAGAAGCCTTTTGTCAGATTTTATGAACTTTTTTAAATTTTTTTTATTTTTTTGATAAGTGGTACTTTTCAAGAAGTGTTGACTAACATTACATGTGGGCATTTTCACATATCATTATTACATATTGTATTATTTTTCTCATAATTTTACTTTTTGTAACATATTTTGACAGAAAAATGGATGTAAGTGAAGTTTAGTTATAAACAAATTTCGAGAGGATCACGTGCTTATGATTGCTAGCGGCTGGATCCGCATTATCCAATTCTCAATGCACCAATCAGACGACTCCTAAGCTGCTACAAATACCCTGGATTACGTACCACCGCTATCTTCGTTTTGAAGAATCCCCCCATCCACCCCTACTCCTCCTTCTTCCTAGATGGGTGACACGGTGGCCCAGTGCTTAGCACTGTTGCCTCACAGCAAGAATGTCTCTGGTTCCAGGCTTTACCAAACCAGCAGACATTTCTGTGCGGAGTTTGCATTTCTCCTCTTGCTCACGTGGGTTTCCCCCGGGTTTCCCGGTTTCCTCCCACCGTCCAAAAAAAAAACATGCAACATAAGTTAATTGACTAATCCAAACCGGCACTATAGACATGCTCCTAGTAAATGGTTATCTCTCATAAGCAATCACTGGTTGTTCATTGGTTATTACAGCGGGGGAGTTCTCGAGATCTACCTGAGCTCAAACTCCCCTCTCACCTTGCAATGGGAGGGAGCCCCGGGCTCGAGGATCTTATGAGCTCAGGGCTCTCTCCCGGGACAGCATGCCAAACAAGCTTATAATTAATCATCAGCTAAGTGTGAACTCTTGAAGCTTGTTTTAGGGAAGTAGAAGATCCTAGAGTTAGGCAAATTATCTATGGACAATGAGATAGACTGCAGTGACAGTGAGGAGAACAAGGTTTGAGCAGAAGTGTAAAAAATATCTTCAGAAGTTCAAAAATTAGAACTGGCTATCATTTATAAGTGATCAGTTTACACAGTAGGCAGCACACAAAAAAGGGGTCAAATATATAAACCAGTAACAAACCACTATATACAGTGCTCAGCATATATATGTACACCCAGGGCCGGATTAACCAATGGGCCTTATGGGCACAGGGAGAGGGGGGGTTGGAGCACCAAGTTGGAATACGCTATATTCACAGTTTACGTCCATCATTTCCTGATTGACATAGACAACATGAGTAACGAGTGAAGCAGAATACAGCGTGAGTGACGTACCTCGTAAATCACACAGTAACATCTTTTGACGAGACTGCTCATCAACCCGGTTTGAATCCACCATCTGCTGAATTCGTGTAACCCATAACATATCAGATTGGAAATATATTTATTTTTAATAGGAAGGAAACGTTTTTTATTAAATAATGCAAATATGATATAAAGTCACAAGTGCCTCGAGGGTAGGCTTTTTAATAATGTTTAGCCTAACAGTTATTTCATATATGTGACAGCATCTAAATAGTGATTATATTCTGTAAACAGTTATTTTCCACCTGGTAAATGTTAGCAACATCTCAATAGAATCGATTTGTATCTACAATGTTATCTACAATCTTCCGAACTCTGTTCGTCATCATCATTTGCCGCAACTAGCCCTTCTTCACCCGTATTCTCCGACCTCATGGCTCCATGTGAAGAAGATGGCGCGTCTTATAACGGTGCCTCACACTCTGTAAAAACTATATTGCTCAGACAACTACATTTCCTCTTAGCAAAAAATCGCTATCACACATAGCTATTATTATCATTATATTTACATTTTCTTTCTTTCTTTCTTTCTTTCTTTCTTTCTTTCTTTCTTTAACTAAACAGAATGCTGTAATTGGTCAAGCCCGGAAACTTCAGTTTTGAAATAACCCGCACGTAACTGAGCAGCCTGATCTCACGAGAAAACTTAAGTATTTTACAGTACGTCTTGACAGTTTAGTGGCTAATTCGTACGAATTCGTACGAGTTCAGTCGTACGAAATTGTACGATTTTAAAAAGGAGGCGTGGCACCTAACCCCACCCCTAAACCCAACCGTCATTGGCGGATGAGCAAATCGTACTAAATATTACGAATTAGATCGTACGAATTCGTACGAATTAGCCACTAAATCAAAAAGTTACGAATTGCCGTGAGATTGTGTTGAACTGAGCGGACTGTAATTTAGTAGTTGTGGTACATTAAAAATGAGTGAACAAGTGGAGAGAAACGTGAGAGAAAGAGGAGAGGAGGCATCTTTATTGAGGCATGTTCCATACACACCTTCTTTTATCAGACCCATGATCAGGAGAGTGAGGGTATAGAGGAAGACGTCATGATAACATTAGATGAGTAAGCTAGCAATAACCAGGCGGAGGAAGCCAACGGCTGCGTAGCCCGGACTGGATTCATACATGCCATAGGACAATTTTGAAAAACATGTTTGATCGACTTCAAATGTTGACTACTGTATATATATATATATATATATATATATATATATATATATATATATACATATATATATATATATATATATATATATATATATATATATATATACATATATATATATATATATATATATATATATATATATATACATATATATATATATATATATATATATATATATATATATATATATATACATATATATATATACATATATATATATATATATATATATATATATATATAGTAATCAAGTTTAGATTTTTGTGATTTTTTTTCAACTATAAACTAATGTGGATTTATTCGCAATGTTTTCTTTCTACTTATTTACAACTGATAATAATAAATAAACAAACTAACATTATGTTAAAAATCTAAAAGTGAAAAAAAAAACAAAAAAAACACACAGTGAAAACACCAAAAAGGACATAATATGCACAGTAACCGAAAAAGAAAGCAAGCCAGTCAACCAAAGTACAAATGATTAACGACACCACTAAGATTTCATCTGGTCTTTCTTGCCAGGGTCACATCCTTTTATGTCCTATCATTATTTATTCATTCAAGGGTTTATAATTTATTGCTTTTCTCTCCTCAACATAAGACACACTTAGCTAGTTTTTCTGAAAACAAAAACAGCAGAGCTCAGAGTCAAGACTTCTCATCCGACATGTTTCCCATTGCACTCTTGTTGACATCATCGTTTGATAGCTAACTTGAACCACCGCATGATATTGATTTCGATGACCCTTTTGTCCCAGAATTGAACATGTCATCTTCATTTAGGGTTAGCAGTACAGCCAAATTAAAAATATCTTAATCCAAACTCAAAGGCAACATTTAGCATTAATACCCATTTAGGGAACTATTGAGAATAATATGCTTAGATAATTATTCCACGTGCTTGCTTAATATGCCTAAAGCTAAGAACCAGAGTTAATCCACCTCTCCAGAATACACATCTTCTCAAACCCCCCACAGTGGAAAAGGCCCCAGCTGTGGAGAGCAGCCAGGTAATTCACGTCTTATCATCCGTCCTGTCCTTCAAATGAATGTCATGGGAATGAGAGGGTCAGGAGGTCAGATCCACTGTATGGCTATTCAAGCAGAGGATTGCTGTCTACTAGCGTGAACAATCACTGCTTTCAAACTCTGCTGGGTTTGCGCTGTTGTCGTACAAGATGGTGAAAAAATCGAGTAGGAAAATAAGCAGAGCATATTAGGACTAAACATGGTCAATTTGATTCTTGAGTAGCACAATGGTAATACAAACTGAAAAAGTGCATGTGAGCATTAAGACTCTTGCTTATGCAATGGAAGACGGCGGTGGTCATATAGTACAGTGGGTACAGAAAGTATTCAGACTCTGTTCCATTTTTTGCTCTTTGCTATATTGCAGCCATTTGCTAAAATCATTTAAGTTCATTTTTTTCCTCATTAATGTACAATCAGTAGTTAGTACTGTTGCCTCACAGCAAGAAGGTCACTGGTTCGAGCCTAGGCTCTGTCAGTTAGCGTTTCTGTGTGGAGTTTGCATGTTCTCCCTGCGTTCGCGTGGGTTTCCTCCTGGTGCTCCGGTTTCCCCCACAGTCCAAAGACATTCCGTATAAGTGAATTGGGTAGGCTAAATTGTCCGTAGTGTATGAGTGTGAATGGGTGTGTATGGATGTTTCCCAGAGGTTGCAGCTGGAAGGGCATCCGCTGAGTAAAACATGTGCTGGATAAGTTGGCGATTCATTCCGCTGTGGCGACCACGGATTACTAAAGGGACTTTGCTGAAAAGAAAATGAATGATGAAATATAACATGGTCCTAAGTATTCAGACCCAGCAATATATTTAACTGAGATACTGTCCATTTCTTCTGATCATCCTTGAGATGGTTCTACATCTTCATTTGAGTCCAGCTGTGTTTGATCATACTGACTGGACTTGATTAGGAAGGTCAATTTTACAAAACAATTCTCCAGAACTTAAAGTTCCTATGAACACAGTGGCCTCCATAATCCTTAAATGGAATATATTTGCAAAGACCAGAACCCTTCCTAAAGCTGGCCGTCCGGCCAAACTGAGCTTTCAGGGGAGAAGAGCCTTTGAAAGACTAAAGAAAGGTAAAGAAGGTAAAGAATAAAGATAACAAAGAACCCAAAGATCACTGTGGCTGAGCTCCAGAGATGCAGTCAGGAGATTGGACAGAAAGTCAACCATCATTACCCTCCACCAGTCGGGGTTTTACGGCAGAGTGACCCAACTCATGAAAGCCTGCATGGAGTTTGCTAAAAGACTTGAACTGAATTTAATTGAATTCGTTTTTATTTGTATAGAGCTTTAACAATGTAGATTGTGTCAAAGCAGCTTCACATAGAAAATCATAGTGAATTGAAACAGTGCAGTTCAGTTTTAAGAGTTTAAGTTCAGTTCAGTTTGGTGTGGTTTAATATTCACTGCTGAGAGTCCAAACACTGAAGAGCAAATCCATCGATGCGCAGCTCTACAAGTCCCAAACCATGTAAACCAGTGGCGAGGATAAAAACTTCACCAGTTGGCGAAAGTGAAGGATAAAAAACCTTGAGAGAAACCGGGCTCAGTTGGACACGACCATTTCTCCTATGGCCAAACGTCTTGTGCAGAGCTGCAGTCTATGCGCCGGAGGCTGGAAAACGCTGGATATCAGCAAAGACATGGCTGTCCCTGGAGTGTCACAGGAATCAGACTCATGTTCTCTACTCCTCCATAGACACCACAGCAGCTCCTCGGGATACGGCCTGGTCCGGGATTATGGAAACTTTGGGATCATCTCTTCACAGGTCTTGGATTGCATCAGTGGGACGGCATAGTCTCTGGGGGCCTCAGGATGAGTATACCTGGGTGAAAATGAATAAAGAGAATAATTAGCGTAGCTGCTGTTCATAGTGTATTTAAGGAGATGCGAACAACCTGCGTGGAGCACATTCATGCATCATACCGTTATGTGATGCATCGAGTGTACGCTTTACTAAAGAAATAAGGCTTTAATATAGTTTTGAACTGCGAGAGTGTGTCTGAGCCTCAGACATTATCAGGAAGGCTATTCCAGAGTTTAGGAGCCATAAATAAGAAGGCTTGACCTCCTTTACTCGACTTTGCTATTCTAGGTACTACCAGAAGCACTGAGTTTTGAGATCTTAAAGAGCGGGTTGGATTGTAGCGAGACAGAAGGTTGGTTAGATAAACAGGAGCTAGATTATTTAAAGCTTTATAGGTAAGAAGCAATATTTTAAATTCAATACGGAACTTAACAGGCAGCCGGTGTAGGGGGGATAAAATTGAAAACTGAAGTTTATCAATAGAGGATGCTGGGCAACCAGCGAATAGAGCATTACAGTAATCCAACGTAGTAGTCATAAAAGCATGAATTAGCCTTTCTGCATCTGAGATGGATAGCATACTTCGTAACTTATCAAAATTTCTCAGATGAACGAAGGCAGTTTTTGTGACATGGGATATATGATTTTCAAAAGTTAACCTGCTGTCTAATATAACACCCAGATATTTTATTGTAAAGCTAATGCTAACTTTGTATACCTCTAATTGAAGGTCGAGTTGTGAAATCTGCTGTATACAGGATTTAGGCCCAATATGTAATAATTCTGTGAAGAACACCAAGATGGTGTCAAATAAGATTCTCTGGTCTGATAAGACCAAGACAGAATTTGTTGGCCTTAATTCTAAGTGGTATGTGTGGAGAAAACCAGGCACTGCTCATCACCTGTCCAATACAGTACCAACAGTGAAGCATGGTGGTGGCAGCATCATATTGTGGGGGTATTTTTCAGCTGCAGGGACAGGACGACTGGTTGAAATCGAGGGAAAGATGAATGCAACCAAGTACAGGGATATGCTTGATGAAAACCTTCTCCAGAATGCTCAGGACCTCAGATTAGGATGGAGGTTTACCTTCCAACAAGACAATGAAACACAGCTGAGCACACAGCTGAAATAACAAAGGATTGGCTTCGCAACAACCCTTTCACTGTTCTGGAATGACTCAGCCAGAGCCCTGAGTTAAACCCAATTGAGCATCTCTGGAGAGACCTAAAAAATGGCTGTCCACCAACGAATGGCAGTGAATCCCCAAATCCAGGGGTGAAAAACTTGTTGCATTTTTCCCAGAAAGACTCATGGCTGTATTAGATCAAAATGGTGCTTCTACTAAATACTGAGCTGAAATATAAATACTGAATACTCAAAACCATGTAATATTTCAGTTTTTCCTTTTTAATAAATCTGCAAAAATGTTAACAGTTCTTAAATGTCAACTTAAATTATTTTAGCAAATGGCTGCAATAACATAGAGTGAAAATTACTGAATACTTTCTGGACCCACTGTAGGTTGAAAAGGCTGTTTGAGAACCTGCTTTAACAGATGAAGAATGAATCTTTGTTATTCCAGTACTTCCTCTACAAACTTACTATGGTTGGTAGCAAAGGTATTGTAGGAATGGGTTTTAAAACCACAGCGGTTCGAACTGTAGTTCTGCCGACTGGGCAGTATTAATAGCTATAAATGTGGGAGAGCGTTGATATTATGTGATTGTATTGTATTGCAATATGTAGCAATTAAGTGTTGATATTAAATCAAAAGTAATTGAAAATACTTGAATATGAGATGATTTAATGACAATAATTCTCAATGGTTACAACTGAATTCGTTACAAAATAACTATGATATGATCAAATATAAAAAGATAAAGCATATGATATAAATTGTACCCAGCTTAAATGTAAAATTAAAGTTACCAGAGGTAGAAGGAGAGACACAGGGGGAGGGAGAGAGGGACAAAGAGAGCAGGCCCAGAAGTTAGCCTGATTGCAGTAGAGTCAGAGAAGATTCAGAGGAGGAGAGGAGCAGAGGAGGAAAGCAGACCAGGAAAAGACAGGCCAGGAAAAGAAAAGAGGCAGAGCAGCGTTTTACCACCTATTTTGTATCTTTCTTGACCATGTGACTGAAGCCCAAATGCTGAGACATTTAAACTGACCAATCAACATGTGACCACATCGTAAAACCCCCAAAGTCCACACACCAGGCCCTGATCTTATCAGTGTCTGCCTTTGGAGTCAGTATGGACCTTCTTGAGTCAAAAATACATGTGTCATGTAAACAAACGCATATAATAATTTAGCCTCTTACAGTATAATGCCAACCTAAGGTCATAATTGGCTGGTTTTCAACTCCAAGAATGCAGAAACTGGACTTGCGTTCATGTGGAGACCAGAATTCCCAATGTTACTGCAAGAACACAAAAATGTGTGGCTAAACTAAACTAACTAAAAAAAATAATAAAAAAATGAGTAAAAATGAGTCTTGAAGCAAAATCAGTTCATATGTTTTCACATGTCAGGTTGACTTATGTGAGTTTTCAAGAAGAGAAGGAATGCTCAAATATATTTGTGTTTGTTTATTTATGCTGGATTAAAATATGAAGCTGGTTTTGCTTGGAAGTGTGGTATTTTCACTTGATTTCAAATTAGGACATAATGTTTATCCAATATTTGCAGTGTGACCCGAGGCAAAAATCCATCCATTATACAGCATGAAAGCTTTTCAGTTGACCAGCAGGAAAGTTTTCTGAATCTGTCTGGAAATTGAAGGCATTTTCAAGAAAGACATCAAGGCCTTGAGAATAAAATCAAAGAGGGCCAAATAAATAATTGTGAAATTGGTCTGCACACACACACTCGCCTTGAGCACACCAATCTTATAAAACCAGCAGCTGTATTGATTGGATGAACATTCAGACCTTTACAATGGTCTGCATTTTCATAGCTTAATTTTAATAGAAGAAGCTATTTGAACATATGAAAGGGTGATATGGGCCCAGTGATCTAATACTGACACACCATTTAGTCATACATGCATATGACTAATATGAAATCATGAGACATCGGTAAACAACTACTTTAGAAAATGATTTGTTTTGCTCATGCGAAACTCCCTTACACAGATGAAAACATTTTTACAGTTGAGTTAAGATCAAAATTAGAGAAAAAATGTATAAATGTTAGACTTTTTTCATCATAAGTAATGTAATCATCACTGTTAAGAATTGAAGGGAATTTGAGTTGTGGCTATACCATGAATGTATGGTACAGACTACATCTATGAAGCACAAAGGAAGAGTAAGTACCATTTCTGAAGGGTACAGGAGTCCGAAATAAGTATAAAGTATAGAGGCTCTAGCTTTGAATGACTTTAGCACATGTGTGGTCACAGCACATCTTTCACAGGACATCACTAGTCTCTCACAGATCATCACTCTGCTGTGATCCTAATCATTTCTTTTACATTAGCCGCATTTCCACTATCGGGCCAGTGCGAGCCAGGGCTTTAATCGGGCCAGGCCGGGCCAATAGCCCGGGAGGTTGAGAAATGAGGCCGAAATCATGTCGCGTTTCCACTGTCGGGCTAGTTGCTCGCAGCGCGTCACGCAAACACCGCCCCCAGAACGTCCCCCGAATCAAACGTCACACAACCCGTCACACAACCCGCCCACTTCAGCGGGAACAAAAAACTCAAATTATAACCACAAACACAACCTGGCATCACTACGAGAGCTGGAAGATGGAGAACACCGAAGCAATTGCTTTTTTACTGTTTGTGGTCTGTTGGTGTAAGGCCAGACAGCGATCCCTGGATAAGGACATTCGAGTTCGGCGGCATTTATTTTTTCTTCTTCTTAGTGAGTTGATCAAGCGCGATAGCAAAACAAATGTAAGGGAAGAAAGCATCTTGTCCCCTTTTTACCTGACAGGAAAACTCCGCCTTTGTACGTAACCCCGCCCCGAAGCCCCAGTTGGCCCTCCTTGGCCCAAGGTATTTGGAGGGCCGAAAAAGGCCGGACGCTGGCCCCAAGGAAGCCCCGCTTTGGCCCAATTACGCCCCGGAAGTGATAGTGGAAACGCGACTGGCCTTGGCTCGCCCTGGCTCGCTCACTTTAGGCACGATAGTGGAAACGCGGCTATTGAGTTTCTTAGCGTTTCTCAGCCAAAACTTTGTCACCAAGCATATTCCGGTGATTTTCAATCAGGTTTAGCTCAGGAATCTGAGCTGCCATTTCATACCTATCACCTTCAGGGAACTGCTTCCCTTCTTTTGCTGTGTGATCAGCAAGGAACTGCATGTTGTAGAAGGAGCTTCTAATAAATATTTTCTTTCACTCTTTCTTGTACTGCAGTGGTCCCCAAACCTTTATATCACCACGGACCGATCAATGCTTGACAATTTTAACGTGGCCAGGGGGGTGCTAGGTGACCATCAACCATTTTCTCAGAGGATGACAAAACATTGCTGCAACCTTTAAAAAAAATTAAAAAGCACTGCAGTGTTTGGCTGAGATAATTATTCCACTGAAATGTGGATGTTCCATACAAAATATGAAGCTGATTGGTCAGTTCTTATCACGTGACTCATGGTACGCTCACGGGCATTATGAAGATGTATACTGAATGGCCTGGAAGCCCCGAATGCGTCGTGCCACTTGCGCATGTCACTCCCAATTGGCATGCGCCTCCATTGGAATGGAGTTCATAATGAACTTGCATGAGGAAAAGACACAATATGTGAACGCCCGCCATCATTTGCAATCTCCAGCAGTTGATCTTCTTGCACCGGCATGCTGCATTCACCTGATTTGTTGACAAATTCATCCCTTGGCAGTCCGTGGGTACTTAACTGGGCCTTTTCCTCTTCACAAAAACTTTCCAAAAAAGTTTTTGCCAGCTTTTTGGTTAATTTTTGGAGCTCAAGTGACCGAAATGTAACCGAAAGAATACAGCATTTTTCAAATTGGAAGATTTTTCTCAGATAATATATACAATGGAAATAATTAACGATTTCTTGTGCGGCCCGTTTGATCCACTGACCGGTACCGGTCTACAGCCCAGGGGTTGGGGGCCACTGATGTACTGTATCTGCATATGAGACTCAAGTGCAGCTGCAGAAAAACATCCCCAAACCATGACACTTTACTTCCATTTTCTCTGATTTGACATACTTTGGGCTCTATTTAAACGATCTAGGCGCAAAGTCTAAAGCGCAGGGCGCAAAAGCGAATCCACTTTTGCTATTTTAAGGATGGAAAAATACGCTCTGCTCATGTTCTAACAGGGTTGAGCTTATTCTTTTCATGAGCTATGAGTGTGTTTTGAGAATAAACCAATCAGAGTCTCATCTCACCTTCTCTTTATGAGTCAGTTGTGTTGCGCCATTGCGCATTTGCTATTTACATGGCGGACTTTGTAAGTGGAAAAACTGACAGCTTTACTAGTGAGAAAACAGTCCAACAGCATCTACAGCCAGAGGATAAAGAATGAGCCTCCTTAAATAGGTCTTTACTTTCACTTTCTCTCTTTCGTGGTTAAGGAAACGTGTTGTACACACAGACATCGATTAGCCTACATAATTAATTTATTTGTTAACCGCAAAGATTTGTGTCAAAACTATTTCTAAATTCAGTTCTAATTTCCAGCAAATGAATAAAAGAACAGTCATAACGAAATGTGGTCGAAAAACCTGACAGGTGGACAAATATAAGCTTGTTTTTAATAAAACAAATATAAATATGCATGTAATAAATAATACTGCTACTAATAATAACATTATACAAAAGCAAATTGTCATGAATAAACTTAAAAAAGCCCCCCAAGGTGAAGAAGTCAGTGGTTTTTATATTTATGTAGAAAAATATTTAATATTAAATATTTAAATCCTTTAATTCTTTTTCATTTGTAAAGATATTTGTGTATTGCTATAAATCCTGTGTTTTTAGGCACTGTGTAAGTGAGGCGCACAACTAACATGGTGTGCGCTTGGCCTTTAGACCTGCTTTCAGCTGGTCTATTGCGCAGTCTATTTTGGATCCTCAAGATAGCAACACGCCAACAATGCGCCTTAACACACCTCTTTTCTAAACCAAAACACCCATGAGTCCAAAGTGGTGCAAATGGATTTGCTATTTAAACAATGTGGAAAACAGGAAAATTAAAGTTGCGATGGTCTGAAAATAGCAACACGTCTGGGAAAACAGGTCTTGCACCTTATTGCGCAGGGTGTATGATAGGGCTCTTTAAGTTTAAGTATATTAAGTTTCTTATAAGAACAAAATAAATTAACTTGCTTTGATCACCAAAGTGAACTATGGACTAGTTTTCTGATCACAGCATTCTACTCAGCAAAGGTTTGTCAAGATTTTGGACCACAGCTTCGGTCAAAAATCGTATTGTATATTCTACTAAAGAAAAAAGTCACATTAGTAACACCTTTAAGAATATGAACACAGGCTTGTTCTGAAAACGTAGCCCCGATATACATTACTTGAGATCACGAATTTTGTAGCCAGAGGTACATATGGCTGCATTTCATCTTTAAAACGAACGCTATGGGGTGGTATGACGCCGTTCCTTTTTGCGCTTACCAGCTGACCGGTTACCTCCGTGTGGACGGCTTTTCCGCGTTTACCAGTGTGTCCAGCGGCTCGCCATGTATGTCACCAGACTTTTGATGCGGAAAGGAGATGACCATGATAACAGGGTTTGAGTCCGGTAAAGAACGGTTCCATAAAGCAGTTTAGACAAAAACAAAAGCCAAAAATTAAATAAACAAGTAAAAAAACAAGGTGAGAATGTGGTAAAGTCTGAAAACGTGGTTAAAAAAGTCAGGTGGCCACAAGGGCTTTGTTTCTGAATTTATTTTGGAAACAGCTTTTGATTAAAATTAGGTAAGGGTGGGCGGGTCATTTAGTGCTTTTGAAAACACTATTGGATTTGTTTAGGGAAGGAGGGGGGTCGGTCAGTCAGTCAGTCAGTCAACAGCGGCCTCTGGTGGATTTACACAAGAACAATAGCCGCATTTCCACTATCGGGCCAGTGCGAGCCAGGGCTTTAATCGGGCCAGGCCGGGCCGATAGCCGATTGAGAAATGAGGCCGAAATCATGTCGCGTTTCCACTGTCGGGCTAGTTGCTCGCAGCGCGTCACGCAAACACCGTCCTCAGAACGTCCCCCGAATCAAACGTCACACAACCCGTCACACAACCCGCCCACTTCAGCGGGAACAAAAAACTCAAATTATAACCACAAACACAACCTGGCATCACTACGAGAGCTGGAAGATGGAGAACACCGAAGCGATTGCTTTTTTACTGTTTGTGGTCTGTTGGTGTAAGGCCAGACAGCGATCCCTGGATAAGGACATTCGAGTTCGGCGGCATTTATTTTTTCTTCTTCTTAGTGAGTTGGTCAAGCGCGATAGCAAAACAAATGTAAGGGAAGAAAGCATCTTGTCTCCTCTTTACCTGACAGGAAAACTCCGCCTTTGTACGTAACCCCGCCCCGAAGCCCCAGTTGGCCCTCCTTGGCCCAAGGTATTTGGCGGGCCGAAAAAGGCCGGACGCTGGCCCCAAGGAAGCCCAGCTTTGGCCTGATTATGCCCTGGAAGTGATAGTGGAAATGCGACTGGCCTTGGCTCGCCCTGGCTCGCTCGCTTTAGGCGCGATAGTGGAAACGCGGCTAATGGGTGCGAATGGCATCTGTGAAAGAAATTTGAGATCTCAAAAAGCATACACAGTGGCCTCTGGTGGATTTGCCAAAACAAAAACTGCAAAAAAAAACATACATCCTGGAATGTATTTGGCCCTCTTCAGAAATGTATATAGGGGTACGTTTTCAGAATGAGCTTGAGTTAAAGAATCCCCCCCCCCCCTAAATAATAGGACAAATCAACAGTAGTCAAAATTTAAAGTGGATCAAAACCTTTCCTCAAAGTTGCCTTAAAACTCATCCAACACCCATTTGAAAAACTTTTTGATCAATTTTAAATGTTGACTACTGTATATGCTTTTAGTCCTTTCCATTTCAAATGGTTTTCAAACGCTAAATCCCAAGGTCACATCATAAAACGGCATCTCATGAATATTCATGACGGCATGTGATTGAAGATGTGTACTTAGACGACACGTCTATTCTGAGCTGTGAGAAAGAAGAAGGGGGAGGAAAATTCCTCCTCAAGGCAAGACAAGCAGAGCATTCAAACAGCTGAAGGCCAAAGCCTGGGAAACTTCAGCAGCAGGAGCCTCGCGTCTTTGATGAGCTGCTCTGTGTACACAATATGTGAAAAGGATTTATTAGGTAAAGGAAGAGCTGTAAAGGAAATGGGTACAAACACGAAATAGAATCTCGCAGAGAATCATGTAGGAAGTGAATCGCATTGATCAAGTCCAGCACAGAAATCAATGCTAATTTTCTCATTGTGTCTTGGGAAATGTGAAAGTGGGGGAAACAGTCAACGTATTTTATTATTTAAATAATAAAAGTCAGCCACTACCCAATGATAGGGTATTAACTTAAAACAACAGAGGTAAAACAAAACTGTAAGGTTAAATGTCTGCTGAATGGTTTTTGCTATGGTAAATATGAAGCTAATAAAAAGATTCATTGGGAAAAGGTGTCTGTACATAAAGCACACTGCAGTTTTCAGCTGAAATGAACATTAGAGATCACCAACTCTTATTCCTTTTCGTGTAAATTAGGACTTGTGGTTAGATTAATGAAGACTCCCAAATGACACGCAATACATTATGCACTCCTATGTAATAATGTAATTACTCAACTGTTGAGTGTATGAACTTTATAGTGTCATATTATCCAAGGGCGTAGGTTTGCACTTGACATTGGTGGGGACGGGTGAATTAAACAACACCCTCCTCCCCCTAATCACCCATGAACATTGTTTATATATATATATATATATATATATATATATATATATATATATATATATATATATATATATATATATATATATATATAATTATTTATTTAACTGCTATTAAATTATATTAATAATTAATCCTCTCTTAAAACAGTTTATTAAGTTATTAAGGGGGGCTCGGGTGGTTCGAAAGACCAAAAGTTGGTTTATTATTATTATTTTTTAATTTTTCTTATTATTCAAATGGCCAAATTCTGACCGAGGAAAGTTGAATGTGCTGGCCAGTTTGTTATTTGCCTGTAGGCTTCAGTTTTTAATTTAAAGAGCCCATATTATGGCTTTTTGAAAATGCCCTTCCATATAGTGTGTCACACAGCTCTAAGTGAAGTGAAATATCCAGCTAAGGCTTAAATCTGTAAGTGTACAGTGTTTAAAACTATTGATTCATCTATAAAAGAGTCGACTCATAGTGCTTCAAACGAGTCGTCTTGATAACGAGTTATTAGGTGTTTCGCGATGACGCAGCTACGAAACACAAGTAGTTGCACGCGCAAGCCCGGGAGATTTGAAACCTGCGGCCCCGCCCACTAACAGAAAAAAGTCACACACACACACACACAGAGACACACACAGACACCGGTAGAATGAAGTCACGCTGTGCAGATGGAGATTATTGACAGTTCACCCAAAGATGAAACCTTAGCATATAGCCTAGCCTTGAGCAGATCGAGAGCCTCTGGAAACTACCTGCTTACAAAGAAGACTTCATCAGTTTGTTAAAGGAAGGATCGGTAAAGACTGTCAGAACAAGGATCAGTGGATCATGAATCAGTTTCTTCCCCCATTTCACCAGTGTAAGTACCTGCGATTAAAATTGTTGCCTCGTTTACTCTAGCTTGCAAATTATGCATTTAGTTGTGTTTTGTTACTTGTAACCGCGTGTGCTGTATCAGGTTAACTCTTTATATTCTCATATCGCGTGTAAAGCTACGTTGAAAACGCGACGCGTGCCGCTTTGTTTATGGATAGTCAGCTATGTGTGTGTGTGTAATGTGTGTGTGTGTGGCTCCTCTGAGGACGGTCGTTTGTGTGAGTGTCTCCTCTTAGGAGGTTGATGTGTGTGTGTGTGTGTCTCTGAATAGGGTAA
Source organism: Danio aesculapii (assembly GCF_903798145.1). Classification (NCBI taxonomy): domain Eukaryota; kingdom Metazoa; phylum Chordata; class Actinopteri; order Cypriniformes; family Danionidae; genus Danio; species Danio aesculapii. Next base: position 4,030,628 of record NC_079444.1, on the reverse strand, counting down.
AGCTCTAGGCAAAGGGTGATCAAAGGGACCCGTTTGTAAAGTGAGGACTTTAGGGGGTGTCGCGGTTGAAATCTTAGGGTTGTAATCGCGGATGTAACTGAGGACGCGGAGGGGGAGGGAGGTGTCGCCGCCGCGCCGTCTCTATTCTGGACGCGCCGGCCCTGTGTGTGCGTGTGTGTAAAAAGAGCAAGTAGACTGCTAGGACATATCCTCGCCAGTTCTTGGACTTTTTGCTTGATAAAATAGTTAGTCGTCAGTATTTTCTAGTCCATCGTCTGTATTTACATTCACCCACTGGCAGCCAAAATCCACTATGAAGCGTGTGTACACTGTGACTACTTTTATATTGTTGATAATCTGCTGGGCATTTCACTCTGTCTCGCCCTGAAGCCTGTCAGTGTCGTCGACCAATCGCAGCAGCCTGTCATTGGTCCAATCAGCGCAGATTAGCTTCGCGCTGAGGACGGGTTTGGGTACAAATGAATCGCTGAACGATTCATATGGGAGTCGCTGGGATAACTAGGTAAAAATAAAGGCAGATTATAAGACCATGAAAGTGTTGTTTGACCTTGCATGCATATTAGACTGTTGTTGGAGACCCTTACAACCTAAATATGAACCTATTTCATCTATAATATGGGCTCTTTAAATAGATGATAATAAATTAAGCTGGACAAGCTGGTTTTAGCTGGATTTAGCTGGTCATTTTCCAGCCTGACCAGCTAAGACCAGGCTGGAAATGGCCAAAACACCTCTAAAACCAGGCGGGTTAACCAGCTAAAACCAGCCAACCAGCCTAGGTTGGTTTAAGCTGGATTTTTCAGCTTAAACTTTCCCAATTGTATTATTTTATTATTTGTTTGGATTCAATATTTCTTCAACTGTTGTTTTTAGGTAAATTATAGGTTTTGTGTGCTTTGTATTTTGAAAACAAATTAGTAAAGAAGTATGATAATGTTTCCCGTCCGATCTCAGATTAATGATGCCTAAAAATCAATTAGTTAAAATGAATTAATGCATAATCTGTGCTAACTGACTGCTAACAAAATGGTGACTCCAGTGTTTAATGATAGCACAGCATATTCACAGATTTACAAGCAATTTCTTTAGTTTTTGTGCCATATAATATTAAATGCGTTTTTGGCTCACTGACCACTATGCGCAGATGTCAGGCGGTTTCAAAATGAAATGTTCAGTGAGTAGAAAAAGTGTGTTCAGTTTTCTCAGAAACAGAAGTAAGCCCAATCCCAGATGGCACCTTAAATCTGCAGTCTTCCGCTGGGTCCACACTTTCGTGATGTAATGCTGCTTTGGCTGTCCAGTGGAAGTCTGCTTAGGATTCACCTTTACGTGGTTTTGACAGAAGTGCACATTGAGGGCTTTTAGCTTTTTAATTAAACTGCTTTTTGGGACTCATAATCGAGTGCTTTTTATCACAGGTGCAACACTATAGCAGGTGAAGCAAGTTTATCATGTTGAAAAAGCCATACCTATAGAGATAAGTATTACATACCTGTTAGCAACCCCGATTTTTCCATTGAGTGTTCTATGTTTCACACTCATCACCTGCTTACTTTTCATTTCATTGTTTAATAAGCATGGCCAAAACTTTATTATATGAACAATCACAGTGTAAGAATGGCTAAATCTCTCCATAATATCAGACTCCAACTGTTATGGAATATCATGAGACAAGACCACAAGAATTGCCATCCAAACAATAAACTTTCAAGCTAAACGCAGTAAAACGTTGCTTTTGTGCATTACCTTGCTCGTGCAAGCTGTTCTCTCTGCCCCCTTTCGCCCTGCTTGGGCACTGCGCCGCCATGCGATTGAGTCACCATGAACTTTCCATGCAACCTCTTAAGTTTCGGGACCGCCGAAACAGCAAGAACTTCCTCAAACCGACTCCCAGAAGAGTCTGTTACCCCTGTAACCCAGGACAACCACCACTCATGGGTGAGTGAATCCCAAAAACATCAAACGTCATTTCGTTTATTATGTAGTTAGTTTCATGTATCGTAGTGTAGCTCAATAAATCTTTGTTTTCGTTTTGTAAGACCTGTGTTCGTGTTGATGTGCTTCTAAGTCATTCCCTTGAGCTGTAGATTTTTTTTACCTTGCTAAAAGTTAACCCAATACTGTGTTATGTTATTATCCCTGGCCACGGAAAAAAATGTAAAAAAGATTGGTAAAATACGATGTCTTCTATTTGCTGGACAAATGGAAGATAAAGTGTGAATCTTTTAATCTGATTCAGTCTGACTCAATTGAGTCGAATCAAGTCATTTGAATCTTCGAGATCCGATTCCTTGAAATGAGCTAATAAATCCCTGATTGATCTTTTAACATAAGTTGATCCCCTACATATGATTTATTCTGAATTCTCCTGAATTTTTAAAAATCCAGTAGATTAAGTGGAGTCTGCGCTACCATTACGATGTGAGAGTTAGATTTGATTAGAGACGCATTTGACTGTACAGAGCCGTTTTAGCACGACAGCATGAAGATCTCTTAAATCATCTAACTGCTGATATTAGCAAGTTGTATAGAAATGGCTAAATCAACTACTCTTTTAGGATGAGTGAGCAGTTGGTAACCAGCTTTTTGAGTATTAGTTAAACCTGCACCCTCTGATTAACTTCAGAGTGTCGAGATAATGTCTGTGAGAAGACACGCAAACCCGGGGCGTGAAACTTTGAGCGGCGGTTGGTCCCTAATGAATGAATAACTGAGAAGTATGGGATCAGATATAAATCAAAACTCTAAATGAAGTCATAAATGATGAATGTGATCCGTTCTTACAATTAGAAATACAGTCTAAATTTGACGGACACTTAAAATTGGAGTTTTACTAGAAAAGGCTTACATGCATTTAACCTTCGACCATGCTGTTAGTTTCATCATTGGCCTAATAGATTGACTTCTACATTCTGTAAATGGCCCACTCTAGCATTTGTTTCCAATGAGAGCAGGAGTGTGACCAACATATTTCCTAGCAGCTATCAATTCATGGATGTCAGATATAGCCTGCCCTCAGTCAGGCCAAGGGTCATGATATAAATGACCTTAGATATGATAGAGGCATTCGTTACCTGTCTTTGAAGTCTGGAAGTATATCATCCAAGTAGAAATCACAGCTGCAATCAGAAAGTAGTTCATAAGGGGAGAATTTAAACACTCTTCAGTAAACGTGACCCCATTAACCTGGACCACCTGACAATAGTGGATCTGTCAGAAGTGCCAACACAATACAGAAATTCCTTTCAAAAGATGATACCTGGCACAATAAATAAGTCTTACAAAGTATACTTCAGTTTCTATATCAATAAAGATTGCTTTAAGGACCAACACCAACGTAGACAATAGTTTGACACATTGAATGGACTGCAGGTCAATCCCTCACGCATGTCATGATTTTGCAACAATGCGATTCTGGATCTATGTTGATCCTAGAACATCATTTTTGATCGAAAATGTAATCCTTATCTGTTCCCTACCCCTAAACCCAGGGTTTAATTTGTGTCGGGACACGCCGGATCCAGATCTGGCGAATCTGAAATCTGATCCGGCACCTCATTTTACCAATCCCCCTCCTCAACCACCCTCCTCCCCGTCCGCTGTTCTCTTTCACTTTCTTCCGCGACTCCCCAACCTTCTTCACTTTCGTTCGCGACAACCCCTCCCCCCGCACTTCACTTTGGTCTGCGACAACCTCTCCAGCCCCATCCCCCCTTCACTTTTGTGCGCGACACCTCTACATCCTCGGGTAACATGCCGGATCCATTAACCCGACCTGTTCCAGGACCTCGCAATTCACAAATTAAGCACTGCCTAAACTAAACCATAACGGTAAACTGTTCCCAAAATCAGAGAGGAGTAATAGTTGGACAACAATCATGTGGAAGTGCATAAACCTACAGTAAGCCTTAACATAAACTGTAAAACGTATCCCTTAATTCTGATTGGCTGACTGGAATGTTGTTCCAGGATCTACATACACTCACCGGCCACTTTATCAGGTACACCTGTCCAACTGCTCGTTTACGCAGATTTCTAACCAGCCAATCACATGGCAGCAACTCAATGCATTTAGGCATGCAGACATGGTCAAGACGATCTGCTGCAGTTCAAACCGAGCATCAGAATGGGGAAGAAAGCGGATTTAAGTCACTTTGAACGTGGCATGGTTGTTGGTACCAGATGGGAGTATTTCAGAAACTGATCTACTGGTATTTCGACACACAACCATCTCTAGGGTTTACAGAGATTGGTCCAAACAAGAGAAAACGTCCAGTGAGCGCCAATTCTGTGGGCGCAAATGCCTTGTTGATGCCAGAGGAGAATGGCCAGACTGGTTCCAGCTGATAGAAAGGCAACAGTAACTCAAATAACCCCTCATTACACCCGAGGTATGCAGAAGAGCATCTCTGAACACACAACACGTCCAACCTTGAGGCAGATAGGTTTCAGCAGCAGAAGACCTCACCGGGTGCCACTCCTGTCAGCTAAGAACTGGAAACTGTGGCCACAATTCTCACAGGCTCACCAAAATTGGACATTATAAGATTGGAAAAACGCTGCCTGGTCTGATAAGTCTCGATTTCTTCTGCGAAATTCGGATGATAGGGTCAGAATTCGGTTTCAACAGCATGAAAGTATGGATCCATCCTGCCTTGTATTAACGGTTCAGGCTGCTGGTGGTGGTGTAATGATGTGGGGGATATTTTCGTGGCACACTTTGAGCACCACAGCCTACCTGAGTATTGTTTCTGACCATGTCCATCCCTGCATCACCGCATTTTAATCCAGGAACATGTCCTACTTTGTGAAATCCGGTTAGCGATCGCTCATACCCTCATTTTCATTGGTCCCTAATCTAATACGCCACATATTCTGACCAAGGCTCATTGAAATATGATATTGAACCAGTCTTGCATAATTCACATTGGGATGCATGAGTCAAAGCAATCAAGTCAGTTTAATAATTATCCAGTCACGATCATTAAAATGGATTGGGGAAAATGCTCCCAGAACACTTACAGGCACGCAGACTCTTACGCTGGTGCTTAGGGCTGTGTAAATGTGTCTGATGTGTAATGACAGCCCATCTAATTGTGTCTATCTGTGTTTGCTTTTGCTTAAAAATAAGCTGACTATGTTCAGAATGAAATGCAAACTCACAACAAGAACAATTATGTAAGAAACATTTCAGGTTGGAAGGATTTTTGGAATTGTTTTTGAAAACGGATTATTGTAAGCAAACCTGCAGATAATAGGTAGATAAAAATAATTGATATATTAAATATGATTATATTTTAAAATATGAAAGATTTTCTGCCACAAGATCTATATTTTATAGGATTATTACTTTTATCTCACTATTCGCAAATGTAAGAAACAAAAAAAAATCCTTTGTAGGATGTAAATAATTGAAAGACAAACTCTGACCACTTACCTGAAGTTCAACGTTTTTCTTTCGTGATTCAGAGTTTAGATGTTACAATTTTGAGTTGTTTTTGGCACCTTGTAATTAATTCTGCATTTATATCTCCCAATTCTGGTTTAGAATTAGATTTTCTAAGTTTCGATCTCGCAATTCTGAGTTTAAAGATCCAGAGTTTACATGAACTAAGTTGTTCATGTCATGTAATTTGTGTGTCTCTTTGCGTAATATATATCAAAAAGAAAGAAATGATTAGTTTTAATCTGAGTTAACATCTCGCAATTCTGACTTTATTTCTCAGAGTTCTGGTTTACATCTCACAATTCTGGTTTCTTCTCTAGCAATTCTGATTTACATTAACAATGTGTTTCCATCTTGTAATTTGGCATTTTTATCTCCCAATTCTGGTTTATTTTTTAGCAAATCTGGTTTACAATGTGTAATTCTGAATTTGTAAATTCTGAGTTTAATTCAGAGTTTCGATCTCGCAAATCTGAGTTTATATATCACAATTCTGCTTTACACCTTGTAAATTAGAAATTATCCGTTTAGTTCAGAGTTTAGAGTTCACAGTTCTGAGTTTACATATTTCAATTCAGAATAACGTCTTGTGATTCTGAGTTTAAAGATCCTGAGTTTACATGGACTAAGTTGTTCATGTCATGTAATTTGTTTGTCTCTTTGCATAATATATATCAAAAAGAAAGAAATTATTAGTTTAATTCTGAGTTTAGCTCTCGCAATTCTGAGTTAACATCTCACAATTCTGACTTTATTTCTCAGGGTTCTGGTTTACATCTCACAATTCTGGTTTCTTCTCTAGCAATTCTGATTTACATTAACAATGTGTTTCCATCTTGTAATTTGGCATTTTTATCTCCCAATTCTGGTTTATTTTTTAGCAAATCTGGTTTACAATGTGTCATTCTGAATTTGGAAATTCTGAGTTTAATTCAGAGTTTAGATCTCGCAAATCTGAGTTTATATATCACAATTCTGCTTTACACCTTGTAAATTAGAAATGATCTGTTTAGTTCAGAGTTTAGAGTTCACAGTTCTGAGTTTACATATTGAAATTCAGAATAACGTCTTGTGATTCTGAGTTTAAAGATCCTGAGTTTACATGAACTAAGTTGTTCATGTCATGTAATTTGTTTGTCTCTTTGCATATTATATATCAAAAAGAAAGAAATGATTAGTTTAATTCTGAGTTTAGATCTCGCAATTCTGAGTTAACATCTCGCAATTCTGACTTTATTTCTCAGAGTTCTGGTTTACATCTCATAATTCTGGTTCCTTTTCTAGCAATTCTGATTTACTTTAACAATGTGTTTCCATCTTGTAATTCTGCATTTATATCTCCCAATTCTGGTTTAGAATTAGATTGTCTAAGTTTCGATCTCGCAAATCTGAGTTTATATATCACAATTCTGCTTTACACCTTGTAAATTAGAAATGATCCGTTTAGTTCAGAGTTTAGAGTTCACAGTTCTGAGTTTACATATTTCAATTCAGAATAACGTCTTGTGATTCTGAGTTTAAAGATCCTGAGTTCACATGAACTAAGTTGTTCATGTCATGTAATTTGTTTGTCTCTTTGCATAATATATATCAAAAAGAAAGAAATTATTAGTTTAATTCTGAGTTTAGATCTCGCAATTCTGAGTTAACATCTCGCAATTCTGACTTTATTTCTCAGAGTTCTGGTTTACTTCTCACAATTCTGGTTTCTTCTCTAGCAATTCTGATTTACATTAACAATGTGTTTCCATCTTGTAATTTGGCATTTATTTCTCCCAATTCTGGTTTATTTTTTAGCAAATCTGGTTTACAATGTGTAATTCTGAATTTGTAAATTCTGAGTTTAATTCAGAGTTTAGATCTCGCAAATCTGAGTTTATATATCACAATTTTGGCTTCTTGTAAATCTGAGATTAAAAATTCTGAGTTTAACCCTGAGTTTAGATCTTGCAATTCTAAGTTTACATAATGCTGTCCTGGTCGTTACATTTAGCAATTTTGAGTTTTAAATCTTGCAATTTTGTCTTGATTTCTTGGCATTTGGTTTACATCTCACAATTCTGGTTTCTTCTTTAGCAATTCTGATTTACATTAACAATGTGTTTCCATCTTGTAATTTGGCATTTATATCTCCCAATTCTGGTTTATTTTTTAGCAAATCTGGTTTACAATGTGTAATTCTGAATTTGGAAATTCTGAGTTTAATTCAGAGTTTAGATCTCGCAAATCTGAGTTTATATATCACAATTTTGGCTTACATCTTGTAAATCTGAGATTAAAAATCCTGAGTTTAACCCTGAGTTTAGATCTTGCAATTCTAAGTTTACATAATGCTGTCCTGGTCGATACATTTAGCAATTTTGAGTTTTAAATCTTGCAATTCTGTCTTGATTTCTTGGCGTTCTGGTTTACATCTCACAACTCTGGTTTCTTCTCTCACAATTCTGATTTATATTTCACAGTGTTTACATCTTAATTCTTCATTTACATCTCCAAAACCTGGTTTATCAGTCACATTTTGTCATTCACTGTATATTTCTCAATTCAGGTTTACATTTAGAATGTCCTGGTTCTGGAAAACTGTGACACAATTTCTAAATTTGCTAATTTTATACACTCTCAGAAATAAAGGTAAGCGAGCTGTCACTGGGGTGGTACCTTTTCTTGAGTACAAACACATTTGTACTTAAAGAGTCTATATTGGTCCCTCAAAAGTATATATATTAGTACTTAAACATTTTAAGAGGTACACTTTTGTACTTTTAGGTACTAATTTGTACCCTTGAGGTATTAATATGGAACTTTTAGGTACAAACATGTACCTTTTAAAAAGGTACCACCCCAGTGACCGCTCTTGTACCTTTAGTTCTGAGAGTGCAGGCTGTCTTGCAATTCTGACTTTACTTCCACACCTCTATCAACTAAAATACATTGCATTCTGGGATACAATTCTTCCTACATTGTTTTCAACTGTATACCCACATCATCTTTAAAATGTATAAGGTCACCTGAGAATTTCATCCATTCAGATAATTCACATACTGCATACTATATCCAGCAGAAAGAGTACTATGCCATTGGAGTGTTTGTAATCAGTCTGCGAGTCTAAAGGCATGCGGTTGTAAAGCAATGCTCAATTACACACACAAACACACACACACATACACACAAATGTCTTTATTTAATGGCAATTCCTCTAGCGCATTTTCCCATCTTTGTCACCATGGCAACCGAATCTAGCGGGCCGACATTCCCATCTCCAGGGGCTTGGCCTTGTTCTCCAGTTCACATGCAACACAGCTGTTTCATCCCTCAACAAAGCAATTAACACACAGGGTCAAAACGGATTCTCTCCTCCAAATATCAGCCCTCGCTCTGTCTGAGGGAATGCATTGCTCTCTGTCGTAAACACAGGCCCTCCGGCGACCTGCTTCCACTGGAAGCCTGGTGACACGGTTGGTCTGCGGGCGTTACGCTGCAAGGGAGATTAAGGACATTAGGAATATGATAAAATGATCACATTAGGTTTGGCGACAGAGGGATTCAGTGCTTGCTTTTACACATCTGTTTTACAATTTGTGACAAATGTCTTCACGGTATAGGAAATCAATAGCTAATCTCCTGTATGACGTTGATAATGAAGTTATTTTTCCAATCAAGCGCCACTCATCCTTTTTCACGTGGTAATGACTTCCTTTTCTGGGCCAACTCACTCATTCACTTTCCTTCAGCTTATTCCCTTCTTTGTCAGGGGTCGACGCAGCCGAATTACTCTGGCACATGTGTCTGTCTTTATCAGGGGTCACCAATCTCGGTCCAGGAGGGCCGGTGTCCCTGCAGGGTTTAGCTCCAACTTGCCTCAACACAGCTGCCTGGATGTTTCAAGTATACTTCAAGAGTTCACACTTAGCTGATGATTAATTATAAGCTTGTTTGGCATGCTGTCCCAGGAGAGAGCCCTGAGCTCAGAAGATCCTCGAGCCCGGGGCTCCCTCCCGTTGCAAGGCGAGAGGGGAGTTTGAGCTCAGGTAGATCTCGAGAACTCCCCCGCTGTAATAACCAATGAACAGCCAGTGGTTGCTCATGAGAGATAACCATTTACTAGGAGCATGTCTATAGTGCCGGTTTGGATTAGTCAATTAACTTATGTTGCATGTTTTTTGGACGGTGGGAGGAAACCAGGGAACCCGGGGGAAACCCACGTGAGCACGGGGAGAAAATGCAAACTCCGCACAGAAATGTCTGCTGGTTTGGTAAGCCTAGAACCAGAGACATTCTTGCTGTGAGGCAACAGTGCTAAGCACTGGGCCACCGTGTCACCCATCTAGGAAGAAGGAGGAGTAGGGGTGGATGGGGGGATTCTTCAAAACGAAGATAGCGGTGGTACGTAACCCAGGGTATTTGTAGTAGCTTAGGAGTCATCTGATTGGTGCATTGAGAATTGGATAATGCGGATCCAGCCGCTAGCAATCATAAGCACGTGATCCTCTCGAAATTAGTTTATAACTAAACTTTACTTAGTAAGACCTTGATTAGCTTGTTCAGATGTGTTTGATTGGGGTTGGAGCTAAAATCTGCTGGACACCGGCCCTCCAGGAACAAGTTTGGTGACCCCTGGTCTATATAATAATAACAATAAACATTTCTAGGTGACGCAGTGGCGCAGTAGGTAGTGCTGTCGCCTCACAGCAAGAAGGTCGCTGGTTCAAGCCTTGGGTCAGTTGGCGTTTCTGTGTGGAGTTTGCATGTTCTTCCTGTGTTTGCGTGGGTTTCCTCCGGGTGCTCCGGTTCCCCCCACAAGTCCAAAGACGTGCAGGTGAATTGGGTAGGCTAAATTGTCCGCAGTGTATGAGTGTGAATGAGTGTGTATGGATGTTTCCCAGAGATGGGTTGCATCCATTGCGTAAAACGTGTGCTGGATAAGTTGGCGGTTCATCCCGGATTAATAAAGGGACTAAGCCGAAGCAAAATGAATGAATTAATTTGTATCATTAGAAGCTGGATATATTCACACACTGTTGCCACACAACTGTTTAAACTCATAATAAAAGTGATATTTTGCATAAAAGGCCCCCTTAGAACTTAGAAACTTAGTTTGATGAAGCTTTGTAACGTAATGTGTTTGATTTAGTAAAGGAAGCCTACCTATTGTGTAGATTCATCCATTACTTTGAACTGCAGAAACTCTTCTTTTGTATACAATGTAATACAGTGTTCTTACCTAATGGACCGTAGTTTGGCGATTGTATGAGCTTCGAGCATCTTGTTTTGAACACGATGAACCGTAATAATGAACAATAAAACGTTTGCCGGACTCAGAGGGTCAGAAAATTTTATGGAATGAATTATTAAGCTAGACATTCATTTATATTTAATCACACCAATAACAGATATAAAAATAAAGGTCAATAAAGGTGGCATTCATTCCAGGGCTGTGAAGAGATAGCTCTGTTTATGTGCGCAAACACAATCAAAACAATAAAATAAGTCTGAGGAGAATAATTCAGCGTGAGGAATTGATTGCACGCACCGCTTGGTTTATTTTATTTTTTATTTTTTTGCACATGCATGCATGCGTTTAGAATGAATCCGGCCTGCTGGACTGTAAAGCTGGAGAGAAACAAACACGACAGTTGGTCAGGGAGATGCGTCACATGTCTGAGATCACACACATTCTGTCTGTGTTTATAGGCTCTGCATCTTCTCAAGTGCACAATTAGACCTATGTAACTGTAAATAAATACAAAAATCTTAATACTAGAAAATAGTTTGTAACTCTGAGGCTTAATTTGATATATTTTTTCACATATTTCAATGTGTGAAGTTAATAAAATTTTAACTTAACAATATCTTTACCGATCTAAAGGGGTTTTAAGTATCCATAGCTTATATTTAGACATCATATATATTTTTTAGTTAAATATATATATATATATATATAGTATAAAGTCCCCCTTTGATGTATTTATTCTTTTTAAAATATTTCCTAAATGATGATTAACAGATTAACAGAGCATAGATATTTTCATAGTATCTTGAGAGTCTTATTTGTTCTATTTCCGCTAGAATAAAAGCAGATTTACATTTTTTATGAACCATTTTAAGGTCAAAATTATTAGCCCCTTCTAGCTATTTTTTTTTCGACTGTCTACAGAACAAACCATCCTTATACAGTAACTTGCCTGATTACCCTAACCTGCCTAGTTAACCTAGTTAACCTAGTTAAGCCTTTAAATGTCACTTTAAGCTGTATAGAAGTGTCTTGAAAAATATCTAGTCAAATATTATTTACTGTCATCATGACAAAGATAAAATAAATCGATTATTCGAAATAAGTTTTTAAAACTATTATGTTTCTAAAACAAAAACTGGGGAAAAAAACAAAGAGAGGGGCTAATAATTCTGACTTCCAATATATATATATATATATATATATATATATATATATATATATATATATATATATATATATATATATATATATATATATATACTTACTTATCACATACATACATACATACATACATACATACATACATGCATACATACATACATACATACATATATATATATATGTGTGTGTGTGTGTGTGTGTGTGTGTGTGTGTGTGTGTGTGTGTGTGTGTGCGTGTGCGTGTGAATCCACTAAAATATGTAAGAAAAGACAATCCATAGTTGCGATGTCTGTAAATTGTATATAAATGCTGCCCTCTGCTGTTGCATTGTAGAACTTACAAGTAAAATAGGGACGTGAAGATATGAATTATATTTGTCAAGTTATGCCACATTATATTCTTGATTTCCATATATTGGGAAGACGCTATAACTATATATATATATATATATATATATATATATATATACATATATATATATATATATATATATATATATATATATATATATATATATATATATATATATATATATATATATATATATATATATGTGTATATATATTATGATGTTATAGGTATTACTGAACTCCAAACAATTTTTATTTTAGGACATACAGATGTTTTGCATTGTGCATATACAGTACGTATATATATGAATTTTACTTAAATAAAACAACCTCCCACCAGTGACGATATACAGCCACATCGCACTTCTATGAGTGTGAAATTGCGTTTATACAACAGTTCGATGGCATAATCCTGTATAAAAATAAAAAATCAAACACTGAGAGTCTCAAAACCCTTTTGTTAGAGGATATTTAATGAATATTTTATTTTGTAATATAAAACCTCAAATCAGAAAAGGTTGGGACAGAATGGAAATCCAAATAAAAAATAAAGGAGTGATTTTTAAATTTACTTTGACTTGTATTTCATTGCAGACAGTACAACAAACATTATTTAATGTTTTCCTCATGATTATTATTGGTTGTTTGTTTGTTTGTGTGTTTGTTTGTTTTTAAATGTCACACATATTCCATTCCAACGCATTTCAAAAAAGTTGGGACAGGTGCAATTTAGGGCTTGTAATCAACTATGTCTAATAACAATGTTCCTCAAAGAAAGATAGGAAGACATTTGGATATTTCACCTTCAACAGTTAAAAGACTGTGATCTCCGATCCCTCAGGCGGCACTGCATCATGAATCCTCATTCATTTATAGGCAATATCACCACATGGGCTCAGGACTACTTTGGCAATCTTTTGTCAAGTAACACAATACACAGATACATCCACGAATGCCAGTTAAATCTGTACTGCCAAAAGGAAGCCCTATGTTAACAGTGTCCAGAAGCATTTGTGACAAAATGCGACAACGAAGACCCTGTACTGTTGATCATCTTAAGACTTGTTTGCAAGAAGAATGGGACAAAATTTGGGCGAAGATAGACGGTTTTCACATGTGTAGTCATTTATTCCTGTCGATTTCTACAATATTGCTGCATGTCTTGTGTGTATTGCCTCTTCATTTTTAAATCGCAGGTTTTTCTTTCTTCAATGGAAGGGTGGCAAAAATTAGTACATGTCTAATTGTTTATGAAATAATAAAATGTTCGGTATGGTGCAATTTGTTTTTCACATTACTTAAGCATCTATAACCGTTTCTTTCATTAAGCATTATGAACTATAGGGGCCCTATCATACAGCCGCCGCAATAAGGCGCAAGACATGTTTCCACAACAAGTTGCTATTTTCAGACCAACGCAACCTTAATTTTCCCATTTTCCACCACGTTGTTTAAATAGCAAATCCATTTGCAACACTTTGTGGACTCATGGGTGTTCCGGTCTAGAAAAGAGGTGTGTTAAGGCGCATTGTTGGTGTGTTGCTATTTTGAGGAAATAAAATAGACTGAGTAATAGACCAGCTGAAAGCAGGTCTAAAGTCCAGCGCAGAGCGTGTTAGTTGTGCGCCTTGGTTAAAACAAGCAGGATGTACAGCAATACGTAAATATCTTTACAAAAAAAAAAATGAATTAAATGATTAAAATATTTGAAAAATGATTACTTTCTACATAAATATAAAAACCACTGTCTTCCTGCCTTTTTCATCTTGAGGAGCTTTTTCAGTTCATTCATGATAACTTGCTATTGTATAATGTTATTATTATTAGCAAAATTATTTATTATATACATATTTTTATTTGTTTTATTAAAAACAAGCTTAGATTTGTCCACCTGTCAGGTTTTGGACCATATGGGGCATATCATGTGTATTTGGATATAGCTCAGTTTTTTGACCACATTTCAGTATTATGGCTGTTACAAACCCCTGATGTTAGTCCAGGGGATGGTGGGGTTTGACATTTATTTGTAATTAAAATATACTTATACAAACAGTAAATAAGTGCTAAAGACAACCAAAATAAAACCAAAATTGTGATTTTTATTTATATTTCCCAAAGTGAACAAAAACAACGAATAATTCCAAAATAAAGAAAATAAAGTAAGGCAAAATATACTATTTACAATATTTACAACACTGAAACAAATACAAAGACAGGAGAGCTGGCAGAAGCGACGTGGGCGGCGCTAAAGGAACGAAAAGAACAAAACCCAAACTAAATCTAACTTCCCAGAAGCATCTAGCTAACTAACTATGTGAAGCAAAATAATTAGCACGCGAAGAGTCTTCCGAGTCCTGACTGTCTACTCTATCTATCTATCCAAAAGTACAAGGGGTGGCGCTCGCCCCTAACCTAATGTACTATACAGAAGAGTAGTCCGAAGTGTTGCAAAATGTATGTCACGTGACCTTCTTACCTGTCCGCTTCGTCCAAGCCTCGTAAACAACGTTTAAACAGAGAAATGGAGGGATCTACAAATAACGGACGGATAACGTGCACACAGAAACGGGCAACAACAAAATACACAGTTAGACGGGTTTTTTCGTAACGCAACGCAACAAGAAAACAAGACAAAAAAAGGGAAAAGAGAGAGAGGGTTGGTGAGTGGTCTGGCGCGCGCTTTTATGGAGGGTGGTCTTTGCTTATTGGATGTGAAGTAAGAATGACGTAACCGGGGGAGAAATGACTGACAGCTGAATAGACCAATGAACGGAACCTGGGAATAATGAAAGCAGATATGGGAGAGCAGAGCGAGAGAGAGAAAACACAAACAGAGCACAAATAACACAAATATGTAACAATGGCTCATTTGATTTTGCTGGAAATTAGAACTGAATTTAGAAATAGTTTTGAAAGAAATCTTTGTGCTTAACAAATGAAATTATTTATGTACAACACGTTTCCTTATCCACGAGAGAAAGTGAAAGTAAAGGCCGATTGGAGGAGGCTCATTCTTTCTCCTCGCGCTGCAGATGCTCTGTTGAACTGTTTTCTCACTAGTGAAGTGTTCAGTTTTTCCACTTACAAAGTCCGCCATGTAAATAGGTAATGTGCCATGGTGCTACGCAACTGACTCTTAAAGGGAATGTGAGATGAGACTCTGATTGGTTTTTTCTCAAAACACACCCATAAGTCATTAAGAGAATAAGCTCAACCCTGTTAGACCATGCGCCGCCACACAGAGCGTATTTTTCCATTTTTAAAATAGCAAAGGTGGATTCGGACACGACCTTAATGCTTTTGCTCCCTTCGCTTTAGACTTTGCACCTAGATCATTAAAATAGAGCCCTAGATGATGGACAGAAATGTCTTCTCTGAATGTAGATTAAATTATTCAGCAACTGCTACTGTTTTAGTTTTGGTAAGATCATATCTGAGAATGTGTCTTCACAAGAATCTCGTTTTACATGATATCTTCATCAGTTTGAAATATATTTGGCTTTTAGGATATATTTTTTACTACGTTACCAAAGGACCGACTTCATGTCTTTGTAGATTAAATAACTAATATTGAACTGAATATTGAATATTTATCTTTTTGAGTATTATAGTCTTAAATAAGCATAGTAAAGCCCAAATTGTCTTATTTCCAGTGATACCAAAAATACATTTGTAGCTCATGGGGTGTAGAACTGTTAAAAATGTTAGGTTCGGTAGGTGTATTCCAGGTTAACATCTACTTATTGGCATAAAAGCATTAGTTAAAGGACTAAATATAAATGTTTTAATATTCCAGTTGAGCCCATGAAGGTTTTGAGGATGTTTTTGGTACCTTTCTAGACTTTTGCTGCACTGTTAACATCTTTCTGTAGAATCGGTAACTTACTGTAAATCAATTACAGCAAAAGTACTGTATTTACATTCACAGGACCATTTATCTTGCTCTATATGAATTTACAGTATTCTATTTTTACTATAAAATATACAGTTATTTTCACAATGCAACTTTAAAATACAGTAACAATCCGCATAACTGTCCTACAGTAAAATAAAGTTCACATTATAGTTAAATACTATTTCATTTATAACAATTGAGGATGAGAGAGCTCTCAGATGTCATCTAAAACATCTTTTTGTGGTCTGAAGATAAACGAAGATCTCAGGGGATTGAAACAACATGAAGGTGAGTAACTAATAGCATAATGTAAATTTTAGGGTGAACTAACCCTTTAAAAAACATTCATTGACAACTACCTGAGCGGTTTTAGCTTTAGTAATCTGTACAAACGCTGTTCCAAATGACCTTAAATAGTTGACTGATGAGGTGACAGTGCAAACGGTGGCGACTGAAAGGCCCTTCACTGACAAATACCAGAAAGAGCATCAACAAAGCGAACATTGTATCTGCGTGTGATTTCCGTGGCTCCGTCACGTACATAAATGGCCTTGTCCTTTACGCCCACTTTTACGCTTTTTAATGCTGTTCAGGATTCTTTGTCTGAGTGTTTTTGTACTGTGATGTGTCGTGAACATGAGGGACAAATCCAACTAAAAGGACTCAAAATCTGCTAATGCTCTACACAAATCCTATCTAATGAATGGTAAAGGGTACAGCAGATGCTCATGGTTCACCAAAACAGACTTGAAATCACTGCTGCGCCACTTGCTGGACACACTTTTGACTGTCAGGCGTCGCAGGAATGCAGAGGATCAAGTAACAAAACAACAGATACTGTTTTATGCTGCAGATCTGAAGAAAGTGAGTAGATTGGTGACTGCTTTATTGATCTTATTATGATTTTTAACAATGATTTGATTCATTTTGTTTTCTTCTGCTTCACTTGATTGTGTCGTTTTCTTTGTTTTCTGTTCGAATCATTTGTACAGTTGAAGTCAGAATTATTAGCCCCCCTTTGATTATTATTTTTTTTATATATTTCCTAAATTATGTTTAACAGAGGAAGGAAATTTTCACACTTATATTGATAATATTTTTTCTTCTGGAGAAAGTCTTATTCGTTTTATTTAGGCTAGAATAAAAGCAGTTTTTAATTTTTTTAAAAACATTTTAAGGTCAAAATTATTAGCCCCTTTAAGCTATTTTTTTTCGATAGTCTACAGAACAAACCATCCTTATACAGTAACTTGCCTAATTACCCTAACCTGCCTAGTTAACCTAATTAACTGACAGTAGTGAAGCCTTTAAATGTCACTTTAAGCTGTATAGAAGTGTCTTGAAGAATATCTAGTTAAATATTATTTACTGTCATCATGGCAAAGATAAAATAAATCAGTTATTAGAAATGAGTTATTAAAACTATTATGTTTAGAAATGTGCTGAAAAAATAATCAGGGGGGCTAATAATTCTGACTTCAACTGTATGTCAAGTACGCAATGTAACATAAATCATGAACGCTGCTTTTAACAAAGTCCAAATGTATCCTATTGTGATACTTAAGTTAAAAGTTGTGCTATTTGAGACACCATATTGTATGTTTTTGCCATTAAAAATATAAAGTCGCATGTGTTCTCATTTTATGTTCAGCAATTTTATTGCAATTCCATGTTAATTATAATAATTCGTTTAAAAAAGATAAACAAATAAAGTTCTCTAATTTTTCACTCATCCCATGTTGTTTTAAACCCATATTATCATTATTATTATTATTTTATTTACATATCAAAATTTGTCCTTTCAATTGTATAATGTATTATCCATTCATTCATTTTCTTTTTGGCTTAGTCCCTTTATTAATCAGGGGTCGCCACAGTGGAATGAACCGCCAACTTATCCAGCATGTTTTTACGCAGCGGATGCCCTTCAAGCCACAACCCATCACTGGGAAATGTATAATGCATTATATATCTATATAATTATATATAGTTAAAGACTAATTATTTTTCAGGATGTCAACAACCAACTGATGCTAAAAGCATACACAAAAAATAACGTAGTCCAAATATCAAGCTGAATGTATATTTGTGTTAAACATAAAGTATATGATAGAAAGTGCATTTTGTTAATTTATTTTTTCATGTTTTTATTACTTACTGAGCCATAACCTGCTTATCCATGACGTTTCACAATGCATTAATCTGCACAGAAGAGTTGAAGCAGTTTTACCTTTTAAAGGCTAGAGGGCGCAGTATCCCATAGATTACTTAGAAAGAAAAAGAAAAAATATTTACTCATGAAGAAGTCTAAATAATTCCATACAGCATGTTAAAAATGATTTTTTTATTAGCCAGTCAAAAAAAATAAGTAATCTAGAATATAGAAGCACTTTCATTGACATATGTAACATATTCAGTATATTGTACACTCTCAGAAATAGAGGTACACAAGCTGTCAATGATGTATTACCTTTTCCATATTAATATTAATAACTCAGAGGTACATATTAGTGCCTAAATAGTACACAAGTGCTCCTCTTAAAATTTGTAGGTACTAATATATACTTTTGAGGTACCTATATGGACCCTTTAAGTATCATTCTGGTGAAGATGCTTAATTTTAATGTATCTAAATAATTTACCTGACATAAATCTAATATATATATTATGTGTAACACGAGGAGTGACAGACAACTGAGGTTTAGGATCCACGTGCAGGTTTATTCAAAGTCAGGGAAGCAATGGTCAACACAGGTGCAAACAGATGTATAAAGGCAGTCCAGAATCGTAGTCAAACACAGGCGAGAGGTCGGTAGACAGGCGGCAGACAAGGAGAAAGGGAAACCAGGCAAAGATCAAAACACGGAGGAACAAGACTAAGGAAACCGCGTTGTAATGTCACTTTACAGATAACAAGACTCGGCAAAGGAAGTGAGTGTGTGTGCTGTTTAAACAGTGTGTGTAATCAGTTTTGACAGTCCTCAGCTGGTGCAAGTGTTATCAGTCAAAATGAGGAAGCATGTGTGTTTGTGAACGGAGTGCATGTATGAAAATGTAGTCCATGAATGGTGGATTTGTAGTCCATAGGTTATTGTAAAGGTGAGTGCTTACCAGTGACCTCTGGTGGTTAGAGATCGCTGGTAATCATAGTAGTAGAAGGCAAAATAAATGTTTTGCTAATAAATAAAGGTTTAAAATAAGCATTTTCAATAGACAATTACTTTAAAAGAAAATGTCAGACAGGTGGCCTTCAAAAATATTCGGAGAAGAAGGTGGGCCTTAAAGTGGAAAAAACTTGAGAACCCCTGGTGTAGGTGATTATATGCTGTTATGATGCCAAATAAGACTAAGCGATATGCAGCTAAAGTAACATTCCAGCAAGATTGATAACTGAAGGTGCAAACTTGACATAATCACAAACATACAAGTGTGTGACACTCAGGCATGCAGAAATTCTTCTTAACACGTCAGCAGCATCTGACCTTATCTCAGGGAACATTTTAAAGGTAAAGCATCACTTCAATTAAAATGACAATGAAATGACTCACTAAACAATCTCTTTGCTGTTGGTAAGTAGTTAGTTGAAAACTGTTTGCAATAACTGTACTCTCCTGAGGGTGAATCTGTAATTTTGCATTTCAAACGTGTAAAGGCACATTATGTAATATTTTGATTTCATTTAAATATCTTAAAACCACTAGAACATTCATTCATTCATTTTCTTTTCGGCTGAGTCCCTTTATTATTCTGGGGTCGCCACAGCGGAATGAACCGCCAACTTAACCAGCATATGTTTTACTCAGCGGATGCCCTTCCAGCTGCAACCCATCACTGGGAAACATCCATACACACTCATTCACACACATACACTACAGACAATTTAGCCTACCCAATTCATCTGTACCACATCTCTTTGGACTTGTGGGGAAAACCGGAGCACCCGGAAGAAACCCACGCAACCACGGAGAGAACATGCAAACTCCACACGGAAATCAACCAGCAACCAGTGATCTTCTTGCTGTGAGGCGATTGCGATGTAGTTCCAATCTAAACAACTACATTCTCGCTTTAAAGTTCCTGTCGAGCTCTGACAAAGTCTCACACATCAATAGTCTTTTCTGATCTTTTCTTTAACAAACGCCCGACGAATCCCCTGTTTAAGCGTGTAGATTCCAGGGAACACAGCACAAGGCTGGGCTATAATGCTGAGGTATTTTTGCAAAAATAAACCTCAACCACTGACTCTTCATCTTTGGGTAGAGAAAACAACACTAACTTTAGCCTCACACTTCTAATAATATCCATCTGAGCACAGTGTCTACACGACTTGATTCAAGCGGAATCTGCTACAGTGTTTGTCTTTCTCTTTTTCTTGGCTACTGTGTTTGTGGGCGGGCCCGGGGTTTCAATTTCCCGGGTTTGCGCCTGCAACAATTGGGCGGGGCTTAAGTTCTGTATCGACGTCATGCCGAAACGGCTTAAGACTCGTTATCAAGACGATTCATTTGAAGCACTATGAGTCGACTCTTTTATAGATGAATCAATAGTTTTAAATACGGAGCACTTTCAGATTTAAGCCTTATATTTCACTTCACTTAGAGCTGTGTGACACACTACATGGAAGGTCATTTTCAAAAACCCATATTAGGGGCTGTTTAATCATTTTAAACAAATATGATCCATATTTCACTTAATTAAATTACTTAAATTAAATATCTTTCTGGTTAATTGTTAATTTGCAGTTAATACCATATTTTGTTTTATTATTAAAACATTCTAAAATTGTTCTGCATTTTTTATTTTATCTTATTAGCTACAAAAATAAATAAATTATATATATATATATATATATATATATATATATTTTTTTTTTTGTAGCTACTTCGTCGGCTGTTTGTTAAAGAAAAGATCAGAAAAGACTATTGATGTGTGGGACTTTGTCAGAGCTCGACAGGAACTTTATCGGTACACAGTTCATGGACCAGTTTTTTCCTCCATTTCACAAGTGTAAGTCAGTGCGATTAAAATGGCCGCCTTCTCTAGCTTGCAAATTATGTATGTAATTGTGTTTTGTAACTAGTAACTGCCTGTACTTTATCTGGTTAACTCTTTATATTCTCATATCGCGTCTAATGCCATGTTGAAAACATGACGCATGCCGCTTTGTTTATAGATTTAAATGCATATGTGAGCTCGCGCTCCACTGCCGTTTGTCGTTGCTATGGCCACCGTCAGCTGTTCCTACACACGTGCAGCGGTCAAGGTTCAGAATAGTTTAGCTTTTGCCACTGTGTGGATTAATACTGAATGTGTACCATAGTTAAGAATAGAGCAATATTCTGATGTTAAACTACACTGCTTCAATGCACTCCTGCATTGGGCTCACACACACACACAGTAGCTGCAAAATACGGGAGACTGGGGGGTTAGGGGTTAGGAATAACACTGTAGAGAACCGGGTACTGTGTACTGTGGTGTTAGTAACTACTATGAAGCGTGTTTCGGGCCGCCGCTGCGATTGGATCCTATACCAATGTTGGCGACCCGGGGATTTCACAGACCGTACCAAAATTCTGAGGACCAGGGGGGGTGGTTGAAATTGGCAGGTATGCTCACACAGACACTCTGCACAAGCCGTGGTGGGCATTTCACTCTGTCTCACACTGAACGCTGTCGACTGATTAGCTTCACGCTAAGGAGGGGTTTGGGAACAAATGAATCGCTGAACAGATCATATGGGAGTCGCTGAGATAGCCTGTTGTTGGAGATCATTAAAAACAAAATAAGACCATTTTTACTGTATAATTGGGGTTCTTTAATAATGAATAAGAAACCATTTTATTAACCGAATCACCATTTGTGCCAACATTTGTCTCTGATAATTTGGGAGATCGGGGGGGGTGGGCGGTGGAGGGGTGTCGGAGGAGGAGGTTGGTGGTGTTGAGGTAGTAGTGGTAAGTAGTAGCGAAATAAAGAGCGGGGGGGGGGGGGGGGGGGGGGGGATTATTCGCGAACTGAAGAGGGGGGGGGGGGTGAAATTCCAGGAGTTTGAGATGGGTCTGAAATAATCCCGGGAAAAACGGGAGTGTTGGCAGGTATGCGATTCACAGTGAGAAAACTAAACATGCAATCATTAAATCTGACTCGGTGATGCAGAAAGTTTCTTTCAGTGTGATATATCCCATATTTAGCTTTAGCCTTTACTGCAGATTTGATGACATGCCTCTAATTGAGACTGCTGCAATATGACACCCTCAAATGAAAGTTCAAAGAGAAGCACATTCTGTACCAATAAAATCAGACGTTAAACAAATGTGACCCTCCCTCCTGTCTCTGCATCTCTCTCTCTCTCTCTCTCTCTCATCCTGCAGGCTAGACAGAGTGCGAGCAGGCATCCAGCATCCAGCATCCATCTGAAACTTCAGGAAAAGGTGGAGAAGGTCCTTCGTTTCCAAGGTTATGCTGGTGACAGCGGCGGAGCGAAGACAAGGAAAGCCGCAGCGAGAGGAAGAGGGAGAAGACGCAGCCATGATGGGCACAGCTATCCTGAGGAAAGACCCGGCATATGAGTGAGTGCTTCCATTTCTCTTCGCCCTCCCTCTTTAGGGTTGGACATCACGCATGGGTTGCCATGGCAACGGCAGCAGGAGGAGGATGATGATGATGATGATGCTGCAGCTGCTTCTGTCTGCAGTCATGTGTGTGTGTGCGTAGATGAGTGCGTTACAGGAGCTGACATGCGTGTAATGTGGCACGGTGTCATTTGCAATGGAATTTTACAGTATGAAGGAACATACTGTAAGAAGGAGAAGATTTGGTTAAGATAATGCTGACTTTCTAATGTCTTATGTTTTGGGGTGTTGGCCTGTTTTCCAATAAGAATTGGATGAGCAATTAATGTAAGATAAGAGAAATACTACAGTCATTTATAGTGAATACTATAATGTTTTTAGTATGAAGCATACTACACTGTAGTAAAGTGTATTATTCTGTATATATTTTAGTATTTACAATTCTTTGGTAATGCATTGTAAAACATACTGAAGTACTAACTACACTGTAAACAAATCCCTAATTTTATGGTTTATAAAAAAAACGTAAAATAACGGCCATTAAATTACAGAAATTTACAGTAAAATAACAGATATTGAATTACAGAAATTTACCGTGAAATAACAGATATTAAATTACAGAAATTTACAGTAAAATAACAGATATTCAATTACAGAAATTTACCGTAAAATAATGGATATTAAATTACAGAAATTTACTATAAAATAATGGATATTAAATTACAGAAATTTACAGTAAAATAACAGATTTTAAATTACACAAATTTACCATAAAATAACGGATATTGAATTACAGAAATTTACTATAAAATAACGGATATTAAATTACAGAAATTTACCGTGAAATAACGGATATTAAATTACAGAAGTTTACCGTAAAAATAACGGATATAAAATTACAGAAATTTTACGTAAAATAACGTATATTAAATTACAGAAATTTACTATAAAATAACGTATATTAAATTACAGAAATTTACCGTAAAATAACGGATATTAAATTACAGAAGTTTACCGTAAAAATAACGGATATTAAATACAGAAATTTACCATAAAATAACGGATATTACATTACAGAAATTTACCGTAAAATAACGGATATTGAATTACAGAAATTTACCGTGAATTAACGGATATTAAATTACAGAAGTTTACCGTAAAAATAACAGATATTAAATTACAGAAACTTACCGTAAAATAACGGATATAAAATTACAGAAATTTAACGTAAAATAACGGATATTAAATTACTGAAATGTACTATAAAATAACGAATATTAAATTACAGAAATTTACCGTAAAATAACGGATATTAAATTACAGAAGTTTATCGTAAAAATAACGGATATTAAATACAGAAATTTACCATAAAATAACGGATATTAAATTACAGAAATTTAATGTAAAATAACTTATATTGAATTACAGAAATTTACCGTAAAATAACGGATATTAAATTACAGAAATTTTCCGTAAAATAACAGATATTAAATTACAGAAGTTTACCGTAAAAATAACGGATATTAAATTACAGAAATTTACCGTAAAATAACGGATATTAAATTACAGAAGTTTACCGTAAAAATAACGGATATTAAATTACAGAAATTTTCCGTAAAATAACAGATATTAAATTACAGAAATTTACCGTAAAATAACAGATATTAAATTACAGAAGTTTACCGTAAAAATAACGGATATTAAATTACAGAAATTTTCCGTAAAATAACAGATATTAAATTACAGAAATTTACCGTAAAATAACGGATATAAAACTACAGAAATTTACCAGAAATTTTAATTTAAGTAAATTTCTGTAATTTAATTTAATAACTTTTTTTTTCGGCACCCCAGCTGCCGGATATAAACCGTAAAATTACGGATTTTTTTTTTACAGTGTACAGTGAACCGATAAACTGCACTGTAGTATACTTTAGTTTTTACTACAGTAAACTGTGGTGTATTGTTGTATAATGTATCGTACAGTTGTAGAAAACCTACTGCATTGGGTAATTTGATTAGTTGTTCTCAGGGATGGACATAGTGATTTGACAATTTCAGGCATGGGGCCCTAGCATTGTTGAAAAATAAACCGCATGTTAAAAATTTTGTGTGTGTTTGTGTGTGTGTGTGTATATAAAGTGTTTCACACTTTGTAATGTTGTAATGGCGGGGTTAGGTGTGTGCCAGTGGTGTAGTCCTAAAAAAAAAAGGTGCTGTACTATTACCTACCCAATCCAAATTTTAAAAGTAGACAAGACAAGTCAAGTCAATATTTCTTTGATTCATTAGCTATATATATATATATATATATGTGTGTGTGTGTGTGTGTGTGTGTGTGTGTGTGTGTGTGTGTGTGTGTGTGTATATATATGTTGAATAATCATACAAAAGATTTACAGATTTCACTGTCACTATATATATATATATATATAGATAGTGACAATGAAATCTGTAAATCTTTTGTATGATTATTCAACATAGTGGTAAACATCCATATAGGTAATTTTAGTTTACCTTGTAATCCTGCTTGTTGCGAGCTCCGTGACTGTCTGACGTTGTGATGAATCCAGAAAGTTCCAAGAAAAATTTATAAACTGGTTCGGTCAAAATAACCCAACTCAGATATTCAACCCCTTACTACCCTTTCAGTTGGGTTGACTAAGCATGGACAACCCAACTGTGTGTTTGCAGTACCCCAGACAACCCAACTGTTTCAACCCTGCACAATTAACCCAAAAAAGTGTTTAGAGAAATAACCCTGCACTTTTTTAGAGTTTAGTATCTTACTACCTACTTTGGTATCTGAGGCCTGGAGTTTTTTTTTTATTGTGATGTTGAGATGTTATGTCACATGCTCATCCAAAGGATGGGATCCGAGGCACAAATTGGAACTGTAAAGCTAATGCCATTGTTTTATGTTCCTCAAATGCTGAGGAAGCGGCCTGTCAGGCAACCATTAAAACCTTTGCTGAAATACGACCCACTGGAGAGTAAACTGTAACAGTGCTCCACTCATATTAGGACAATGCATTGTCCACATTCATCAACATGGAAACTTGAGAGCTCCATTGGTAAAGAACTGTGTTATAGTACCAAAACAATCATCAGTTCCATCTCAGGGAATACGTGTTGCTAAAATGTAAACATCGAATAGGCTGTACAGTAAATTGTCTCTATACCGAATAATGTACTTTATCAGATGTAATGTTTCAGCATGGATTAGGCTTGCGTTTCCACTGCCAACAGTACTTTGTTTGCTAGGCGTGGGTATACACCAGAAAGTTGTGATAAGAAAACCGCACGGGCCACATATTGCACTCAAATTCCTTATTTCAAGCACATGAAGATTGAAAGAGGAAGGAACACCACTTGCGCTTCCCACACAACATGTGAATGGCCCGGTAAACAACAATTGAGCCTATACAACAGATTCTCTTTCTTGTGTCTTGGCATGTGGCTATTTGTTGCAACAATTTTAGTTTGAGCTTGTCACATTCAAAGACTTTAGTGTCCTAGTCTAGACTCTAGAGCAGGGGTCACCAAACTTGTTCCTGGAGGGCCGGTGCCCTACAGATTATAGCTCCAACTCTAATCAAACACACCTGAACAAGCTAATCAAGGTCTTACTAGGTATACTTGAAACACCCAGGCAGGTGTGTTAAGGCAAGTTGGAGCTAAACTCTGCAGGGACACCGGCCCTCCAGGACCGAGATTGGTGACCCCTGCTCTAGAGGGTGCATTAGGTGTATCCCAAATCGCATACTTATGCACTATTCTACGCCATTTTGTAGTATAAATAGTGTAAGTAATGCGCACTTTAAAGGGTCACGAAGCACTAAAACACAGAGCTGTTGGTAGTCATATGTGTCCCACGCTGCTATAAACACTAGTAGGACACAAATATTTCACAAGAAAAGTGAAAATTGGCTGTTTTTGCGTTATTTCGAGCAAATTCGTTCTTCCAGTTTGAAACGAATTTTTGAAGCTGCGTCACGGCGATTAGATCCTTGCATGTATTCCAGCATGGAGAGAGGATGTCTGTACCGCCGAGTACATTGTGACGTCTCTGAGAGTGCCGCATTAATTCATGAGAAAGACTTGGTTCAAACTAATTAGCGCGCCCTATTGTGAATGAGGTGCAACTTCATTAATATGCATGATAGCTTCGAAACTGTTTTACCTGTTACAGTGTTCAGACGGCAGAGAGACTCCACGTTGTGTTGTTAAAACAAGAACTGCTTAGAGACATGGGTCATCAGCTTTGCATTTGTTAATGTGCTGCAACGAAGATTTTGTTTTCATTTCCCGCTATGAGAGCGCAGCTGGACTCACGTGTGGATTACAGTGCATGTGACAGAAATGCGCTTGCAAGAAACATTTTTTACCCGAGAGCTTTTCAGATCTGGAAATAGTGCAATCCTTATTTGCCGCTCGTCTCCTATAAAAAAAGATGCGGTTTCTGTTGGTGTTGATTGTCCTGTCTCTACAGATTTGGTAAGTGTGTGATCAGTGGTCTTTGTTTATTCAGATGGCAAAGTTAGTTCATGTCATCAGCAGGACTCTTTCTGTGTTTAAAGACTTATCTTAGTCAAAATGATTTAGTTACTAAGTTTACAGTACATCAATATCACTACAATATTATAGACTGAAAGATCCGCTGTAAATGCTGCTCTCCGAATGCAAACATGTAAACATCGCAATCAAACTATTTCCGTCGTGTAGGATTTTCACAGCATTTTGTCACAGGATAGTCTACAACACACGTCTTTCTGACGCTACCCACCGAGTGCATCTATGTAGGTATGGATACAGGGGGCATGAATGAAATGTTCCTGAATGAAAGTGAAAGTGACAAACTGCAATTCGTCAAATTAATAATTTGGCAAATAATTCGATTACTGATGTCCATGTAAACACAGTCATTGTCTTTCTCCCCTGCGTCTGTGTTTGTTTTGCCTCTGTGAAAATCAGCGCGTGCCCAAACGGAAACTCCTATTTTTATGCAAAACCTTCCCTCTTTCCCTCCCCCGACACTCCCACCTAAACAGAGCTGGACACACCCACTTTCCTGACTTTTTCCAAACTAGACGTGTGAAAACACCTCTGGTGCATGTAGGTACCTCTGGGCGGCTTTAATAATGGCGCCAAGACCGTTTTGAAGTGGTGACATCTTTATTATTACACACGTCATACTTTAGCCAAGTTCGATGTGATCCTGGATTAACATCTATGTTGTTCCTGGAACATTCATTTTTGTTTGAAAATGTAATCCATACCTATTCCCTACTCCTAAACTGAAAATTATTCCCAAAATCAGAAGGGAATAATCATTGGATAACAGGGATTTTTGATTTCTTTGGTCAAAATGTTTTATTAATCTTATTAATCGTCCCTGTAAATGTTTTAGTTTGGGAAGGTCATTTTTGAGAAAGTGCCTTTGACCGTGAGGGAAAGAAGGACGCTGATATAGTCTCAGAAAACCTTTTACAGAAATCTCTTTTTGCATGCTATCTTAATCAACTCATGAAACACTTGACTTTCAAGTCGTCTTTTTTTCTAGGACATTACATTAATGTTTTCCTGAGTTTGTATATGGAAAAACAAATATTGAACACAACCCGGTTAGCAAAATTCATGTGGCTCAATTCCGGCCCGCACCAGACACTTACATCTGGCACACATACCGCATGGAATGATGGCACTTGGGCGGTCCACTCCTGTTTGTCAGATCTGGGGCTACAATTAAGCCATAGCAATACCACACATCAGCCAGAATTCAACCAAATGAACCAGAACTGATCCTATTCTGGGCCACAATTTGCTTTTATTCTGGCCCAGATCTGGCTTACACCTTACATTTGCTGGGTGTGGCAAAGTACAAAAATCCCAGCATGCATTGCAGTATGAATGCATTCTATATCTTATTGATGCTCCAGTTTTCATTATTTGCTTTTGATTCTGCTGTTTATGTTGACATTATTGATTTTATAACTTTTAGTATCCTTTTGCTGATGTTTGTGAGTTTTGTTCATTTGTTAATTGTCACCGTTGTTGAGGTTCATATGCTGATTATTGATGTGTCTGTGAGTAGAAATTAAACCATAGAATTTTTTTAGCTTATAAACCTTCATAATTCTGTGGCATGTGCAAGCATGTTATTACGTTACTTCTAATAATGGATTAAACATTGGTTAACGTCAGTGAATTATATTATTTCATCACAGGTTCCACTTCATTTTATTTATTTATTTTTTTTTTACTTGGCTTGTTTGCTGTAATGAATAAACTTTTCAAGCAAAGTTCTTGCATGTTGCAGCAGCCCAAAAGAAAATGTCTATTAAGAGGTTCAGGGCTATGAGCCCAACTAAAGCAAACACTTTTCTACATGATGGTGACTTTAGTCTATGTGGTCCACATATGTTTTAAGATAACTGGGCCACATTTGCCATATCTTCTCTGGGCCGCTTTAGGCTCACAGCCACATTAGCCAAAGCTAACTGTGCCAAATATTTGTCAAAAATGGCCCGCATTTGTTTGAGAATAACTGGGCCACATTTGCTATATCTTCTCTGGGCCACTATAGGATAACGGCTTCATTAGCCAGAGTTTACTGTGCCAAATATTTGCCAAAAGTGGCCCGCATATGTTTTAAAATAACTGGGCCACATTTGCACCTTTACACATGTGAGCCACTTTAGGCTTAGACCCAGATTACACCTAAATGACTAGGCCACATTTGTGGCCCACAACTGTGGCCCACATTTGTCCTTCATCATTTGGGCCAATGTATCATTTTCCACATGGGTCACATTAGGGTCACATTTAGATGACATTTTGCCATATGTGCCAAATCTTTGCCTTAAATGGCCCATATATAAATTTGAATCTTGGGCCCCCTTTGCCATTGCACAGGTGGGCCACTTCAGGCTCACATTCATTTTGTCTGGGCCGAAGGAATACCACCAGTGCCGCATAACTGCCAAAAGTGGCCTACATTCGCATGCTATCTGGGAATGCCATTTTTTTCCTCATGACTTCATAATTTATAACTTTTTATATGTTTGAGCATGTAACTTTCCCTTTTACCACAGTAAAGCTCAAAGTGTTTTCTTTCCATTGATACCCAGTTTGTGTTTGTAGCTTACTGGAGTCAAGAACTGTTACTATTTAAATATAGGTAGGTGTACATCCCCAAAAGTGAGTGCTGGCAAACAGGTTTTAACAAATAAAATAAAATAAAATAAAATAAAATAAAATAAAATAAAATAAAATAAAATAAAATAAAATAAAATGAAATAAAATAAAATAAAATAAAATAAAATAAAATAAAATAAAATAAAATAAAATTAATTAATTAATTAAATTTAATAAAATTTAATAAAATTTAATTAAATTAAAAAATAAAATAAAATAACAAATAAATGAAAAAATAAAATAAAATAAAATTAAAAATATAAAATAAAATAAAATAAAATAAAATAAAATAAAATAAATAAATAAATAAATTTAATTAAATTTAATTAAATTAAATGAAAAAATAAAATAAAATAACAAATAAATGAAAAAATAAAATAAAAATAAAAAATAAAAAATAAAAAATAAAATAAATAAATAAATAAATAAATAAATAAATAAATAAATAAAATACATTAAATTAAATTAAATTAAATTAAATTAAATTAAATTAAAAAATAAAATAACAAATAAATCAAAAAATTTAATAAAATTAAATTAAAAAATTAAAAATAAAAAATAAAAATAAAATAAAATAAAATAAAATAAAATAAAATAAAATAAAATAAAATTAAATAATTGCTTACAGATTCTTCTATAGCTCAGTTCCAGCATGATCCTATAAATTGCCTCACAACTGCTATATAACATTACAGCTAAAACCAGGTTAAGAGTGAGTTTACAACAGTAATTCAGTTTAAATGACTGAATTTACATTGATTTTCCCAACAAACTATAGTAAGATGGGCAAATTAGCTCGTGTCGCCTGTGTGAGTCTTTTTTTCCTGAGTGTTATCTTGATAATACAGAAGGCCTGGAGCCATGGCACTAAAGAATGCCTTTGAGTTTGAGCTGAGCACTTGTGTGACTGCAGCTGTCGCATTCCACACACATGCAAAATTAGCAGCAGTCACACACAGCAACAGGCCATCCTGTAGGATAAACACTGCTGCTAAATCCTCCGAGCTAAACACCACATCAATCTGCTTTATAATGATAAATGTGACATGTAGCAGTTGTGTTACTAAATAGGTGTTTCCAAGTTGATATTGAAGGCTAAGTCATATTATCTGGGGTAGAAGCCTATTAAATACCACTGGATTAGATAACATCTTGAATAGCATTTATTTTTAAAGATAAATAGCTTAAGCATAGTTTTTTTAATTGGACAAAAAGACAAATCGTCACCTTGGAATTATAAGGTTCTATCTGCGTTCTGAATGACTTTGAGATATTGAAATTCAACGTTTTTGCATATAGCAAACAGTATGTGTGTAACATTTGTTTTTTTTAAATAAAAAGTCTTAAAATGTAAACACCTTAACAAAAAACATTCCATAATGTAAGTAGGTTGTCATTTAATAAGGATATGTCAATAGCTCAATTTTGACAATAATGTCAGATAGAACCTTATAATTCTAAAGTGACAAAAAGGCACAAGACTAAAATATTTCAAGCTGTCTCAACAAATTGTCACGTTGCAACAGATTTTTGTATCTTTTTGAATCTATTTTTCAATAAAACGTATCTTATTTAAATTGTTATTTGTTTATTGGCCAAGATTTCTAGCCTCTAACGTTAAAAAGATTATAATATTGACCAACGTTGAGTTTAATACTTGTCAAGATTAATAAAATTAAGTAAAAATATAAATAAATACAATATGTGTATATATATATATATATATATATATATATATATATATATATATATATATATATATATATATATATATATATATATATATATATATATATATATATTCATTCATTCATTTTCTTTTCGGCTTAGTCCCTTTATTAATCTGGGGTCGCCACAGCGGAATGAACCGCCAACTCATCCAGCATTTGTTTTATGCAGCGGATGCCCTTCCAGCTGCAACCCATCACTGGGAAACACCCATACACACTTATTCACACACACATACATACACTACGGACATTTTAGCCTACCCAATTTACCTGTACAACATGTGTTTGGACTGTGGAGGAAACCGGAGCACCCGGAGGAAACCCACGCGAATGCAGGGAGAACATGCAAACTCCACACGACAGCACTACCTACTACGCCACTGTATTGCCTATATATATTTATATACACATATACACACACACACACACACACATACAGTATATATATAGACATACAGTTGTATATATACCCCCCCCCAGATTTTTTTTTTTTAATGGAGAACACATTTCTAAACATAATAGTTTTAGTAACTCATTTCTAATAACTGATTTATATTATTTTTGCCATGATGACAGTAAATAATATTTGACAAGATATTCTTCAAGACACTTCTATACAGCTTAAAGAGACATTTAAAGGCTTAACTAGGTTAATTAGGTTTACTAGGCAGGTTAGGGTAATTAGGCAACTTATTTTATATTGATGGTTTGTTCTGTAGACTATCGAAAATAATGTAGCTTAAAGGGGCTAATAATTTTGACTTTAAAAATGTTCATAAAATTGTAAAACTGCTTTTTAAAATATATTGCTGAAGGGGCTAATAATTTTGACCATAAATGGTTTTAAAAAAATTTAAAACTGCTTTTATTCTTGCTGGAATAAAACAAATAAGACTTTCTCCAGAAGAAAAAATATTATCAGACATACTGTGAAAATTTACTTGCTCTGTTAAACATCATTTGGGAAATATTTAAAAAAGAAAAAAATCCAAAGGGGGGCTAATAATTCTGATATATTAATATTTGAATAAGTGATAGATATTAATATTAAGAAACATAAGTTTGATCCTATCAATTTCGTAATGAATGCCCTTAAAAAATGAAGCCTTTGACAGCAAGCATCAGTGTTTTGTGAGACTGAAATAGAAATGGGATGAAGGGGTGGGGTCAGGGGCGTTGCTAGACATAAAGCCTTCCCCCTAAAAATATTTTTAAAAAATGTAAACATTTTTATAAATTTAAAAATATATATATATATATATATATATTATATTTATTATTATTAAAAGTATTCTTAATTTTATATAATTATTCCTCTAAATAATCTTAAATGTAACTGGAAAACAATTTTAAGACAACTGGAGTGATGCTAAGATCATTTAAGAAATTACTTTTGCATAAATATTAATTTTATTTGAATTAAATTCTATAGAGAATTCAATAAAATACAAAAAAAGAAGATGTGTTATAGGATTATCGGTTGTAGACTTGACACATGGCAGAGAATTAGGTTTGTTAAGTCTTACCTCCCTGACTCCTCATCCCTCCTTTTTGCTTCATACAAATAAATCTATCAGGAGGCATGCTTAGTAAGATCACCGCCATATTGTTTAAACTTTAGTTTTGTCGATTTGCAAAACAAAAAATGCTGTTACGCTGGTTTTACAACGCATGAGTGGCGCGTAACAAGCATTGGCGCGCGTGTTAACTACCGCTAACTAGAGGCGCGCGGGTTCTTTGCGCACAAGCGGAGATGTGTCAGTTTGCTTTTTGATTACACTGCTTTCACCAGCGTTGGTTTGGTTGCACATAGAGAATAACGTCTTTATTTCGGAATTACCACTCTTAATAAATACACTTGCATATGAAGTAAATCATATCTCAATGCATTTACTGGGGCACTGGACATTTTTACTGGGGCACGTGCCCCAGTGAATTGGGTCTAGCGACGCCCCTGGGTGGGGTGGTGCTGGATATGTGCGTACCTTTCAATAAAATCCTGCAGGCGCCCCTGCATTTAGGCAGAAGCTTTACATGTTTGTAATAGTTTTAAATCTCCTAAATGCAAATGTTGTCACTGTTTTGGTGCGCACTAGTTTATAGATATCTTAAAAACTAACAATACTGATACTAACATTAAAAAACTTTATTTTAATTTAATGTTCAAAATTAATAGCACCCCAATATTGCACTCTATACAAATATAAAACCTTGAACTTGCCTTCTTTGGTTATGGACAAAACCAATCAGAGTTTGGAAATCTTTTTAGCAGAGCTGTAACTGACTCTATCATGGTCAAAATACACACTCTGCCCTGCAGGCATAAAGCCATTCTCTCTCTCCATTGACAGCCTGTTTACCTCCATTGTACAGAACGTTGACTTCCACTCAGATTGCTTGAAATACTAATGGATAGTTTTCTCCTGGCATTATAGACCTACTTTTTGAGGTTCAGCAAAATGACAGCCTGACAACACAGATGGCACCACAAGCCCTAGGGCAGCAGACTATGGAACAAAAAATAAATGGAGGCATCCAAAAACATCAAGCACTGGTAAAATATCTGCTATTATAAAGTTAAAAATATTAATTCACTGAGAGTTAAGTATTATAATCCCAACTGGAAGGACTTTATTTAAACTGAAAAAAGCCAGACCAAGAACTGTGACAGTGTCCAGAACAACTGCAGCCATAAACACAGAAAACAGCAGGCCACTGTTGTCATTAAATGCTTTAGGTAATGCCATTTCAACAAAGCTAAACTTTTTGGACACCATCTTCTAGTACAGCAGCTTCTCATGATGGGTACTAAATGGAAACGCCTATTCCACTCAAATATGTGAAAAGTAAATGTTTGTGCCTGGCAAACTTTTTTTAACCTGGCATTTTTCTGTTTTGAAACTTCTGGAATACACATGGAAATCTGGTGGCTTGAATTACCATTGACTCAAAAGCATTTACTGAGCCACAAACTGAACAAGTCATGAATCAAGTGTGATCTCTGCGCATGATGATTGTGTTTGTAATCACTGCTAACGAATGGTAATCATAATCCCCCATAAATCAGCGACTGCAGCAGTCCTGACATATTCAGCTTCTTTGACTTTCTAAATCCAAACCACAGAATGAAACGCACATCATTTTACAAGCATTACAAAGTAATAATGGTTCATTAAGAACTATTGTAATTACCGTATTTTCCGCACTATAAGGCGCACCGGATTATAAGACGCAGTCTCAATTACGGGGTCTATTTCTGTACTTAACCCATACATAAGGCGCACCGTATTATAAGGCGCACGCTAAAATACACTGTCTGCAAAAAAAAAAAAGGTAATGGAAGCAAAACAGTTAACATAGTTTAGTTGAACTTTATTGTACTATTTAACAATACACTCACGTTATTTTTTTAATCAGTCTTCTTCCACAAATCCATCAAAGTCCTCATCTTCTGTGTCTGAATTGAACAGCTGGGCAGTTTCGTCATCAAACACGCCGGGTTCTCTCTCATCATTGTCTGAGTCAGTCTCATTGCCGGGTGGCTGTTCAGCAATGATGCCGGCTTTTGCGAAAGCTCGGACAACAGTTAAAGCAGACACCTTAGCCCAGGCATCCACAATCCATTCACATATGGTGGCGTAACTCGCCGGCGCTGCCTACCAGTCTTAGTAAAAGTGTGTTCGCCGTCTGTCATCCATTGCTCCCACACAGCTCGCAACCATAGACTGTAAGCTCGCAACTTCACTTTAAACGCCCTGTTTACACCAATATCCAGCAGTTGGAGTTCTTTTGTTAGTCCTTCCAGGAAATGCTCCGACAGCCAATCAAGTGGAGCGCTTTCCGAAATCACACAACAACATTTTTACAGATTTTTGAACTCTGTGCACACATAAAGCGCACCGGATTATTAGGCGCACGGCCGTTTTATAACAAAATTTAAGGCTTTTAGGTGCGCCTTATAGTGCGGAAAATACGGTATACATAAACATCAGAGTTATGAAACTGAATTTAGCTTGCATGATGGCCTCAATACACATACTGTTAAAAAGAAGTCCATGTGAAAATGTGAAAACATCTATAAGGAACGAATTTACATTCAAGTCCTTGGGCCCTATCATACACCCGGCGCAATGCGGCGCAAGGCGCGACGCAAGGCGCAACGCAATTGTTGTTTGCTAGTTTCAGCTCGGCGCAGGAGTCGTTTTGATGTTTTGCGGCACGCTGTTTAAATAGTAAATGCATTTGTGTTCATATGTGCGCCCATAGGCGTTCCGGTCTTAAAAAGGAGGCGTGTTGAGGCGCATTGCTATTTTGAGGAACTTAAATAGATGGTTCGATAGACCAGATCAAAGCTGTTCTATTGTCCAGCGCAGAGCATGTTAGTTGTGCTCCTCGCTTACACATTGCTTAATACACACAGAATGTACAGCAATACGCAAATATCTTTACATATTGTCATATTGGGGTGATATAAGCACACCCAGTGCTTTTTTTTCAATTCAACAACATAAAAAACGGTGGACCAATTGGAGCTGTTTTCAAATCGACCGCTACTTGACGTAGGAGAGCGGTCCCCCCGCCCACCAATATTGATTGATAGGCACGTCATCATATCCTCAGTTTGTTTATTCACGTCCGCCATTTTCAGCGTGAGTCGAAGCGATATCATTAAAGGAACACCCTTGCGCTATTTTTAGATGCAAGGCTCATTGGGCTCAATACAAGAGCAATATTCTCCACATTATCGCTCTAATCGGAATTATTGGTTGTATCTTTAGGTAGGTTTGCAAACATGTGTACTTCTCATTGAGTCTACCTTATACTTCAGCCATTTGCATTTCTCGTGATCCCAGAAGCTCCCTGTGATCTTAACTAGCATGCGTTTTAGAATTTTAAACATCGGTTTCTATCAGGGTACACTCAAGTCGACGGCTGGGCGCCGCGGACCGCTGCAGAAACCTATGTTTAGAATTTAAAACTGCGTGGCGCGACGATTCGGGACACTTCAGGCTTCTGGTGCGCCACAGAGAGTGTCTGGTGTGCCGTGTCACGGCTTCGAGCGGCGCATCCGGTGCCTCAGTCAAAGTTAATTCAGTGTGCGTGGTTATTAGTTTCTGTGTACAAGCTCGGCACTTAAAACTAGCACACAGTTGGCTGTAAAACTGTACAAAGACACAAATGATTTTGTACTCTCTGCTTGGTCTGTGTCAGAGTCGTACAAAATTATAAACAAAATTTATTGTGTATAGGCTAATAGATGTCTGTGCGTACAACACATATTCCTATCCACGAGAGTGAAAGTGAAAGTAAACAATGAGGAGGCTCATCTCTCATTCTCACCTGTAGATGCTCTGTTTAACTGTTTTCTCACTAGTGAAGTGCTCCAGTTTTCCACAAAGCCATGTAAATAGCAAATGCGCTATGGCGCAGCGCAACTGGCTCTTAAAGGGAATGGGAGATGAGACTCTGATTGGTTTATTCTCAAAACACACCTATAACTCATTAAGAGAATAAGCTCAACCCTGTTAGACCATGCGCCATGGCGCAAAGTGGATTTTTCCATCCTTAAAATAGCAAAAGTGGATTCTGACACACCCTTAATGTGTTTGCGCCCAGCACTTTGGACTTTGCGCATGGATCGTCAAATTAGAGCCCCTTATGATATGACAAATATAACAAAATGGGGTCTATTTTTGCAATCATACATTGATACGCATTGGACTTCATTAATGAAACTGAAATATTTTTTTCTTCATAATTAATTGCTGTAAATGATCCATAAACATTAGATTTGAGAGTTAAACATGTGTGTCAAAGAATATCTTCATTTATAAATAGGGTGTTCCAGGAAGATCTTGCAAGGAAA
This sequence comes from Danio aesculapii, assembly GCF_903798145.1. NCBI lineage: Eukaryota > Metazoa > Chordata > Actinopteri > Cypriniformes > Danionidae > Danio > Danio aesculapii. The sequence continues at coordinate 3,993,157 of NC_079444.1, read as the reverse complement.
CGTAAAAAGTGGCAAATTTTCAAGAATTTAAATGTTTTCACTCATTCACTCACGCTGGTTTTAAAAGGAGGCATGCCCACAAACCTCGACCTTAACCCTGGGCCCTGTCATACATCTGGTGCGAAACGTGTATGGAGCGATTTGATGCCATTTTCAGACAAGCGCAACTCTAATTCTGATGTGTTGCACCATGTAGTTTCAATTGCAGATCAATTTGCGTTATTTTGTGGACTCATGGGTGTCTAAAAAGGAGGTGTGTTAAGGCACATTGTTGGCGCCTAGCTATTTGAGGAACTGAAATAGACCGCAACACTGACCAACTGAAAGCTGGTGTAAAGTCCAGCGCAGAGGGCATTAGTTATCCACCTATGCAGTTGTTTACGATTAAAATGTTACAAAAATTGAGTGTATGGGTGTTCCACAGTGATGGGTTGCAGCTGGAAGGGCATCCGCTGAATAAAACATATTATTATATTATTATTTTATAAGATGGCGGTTCATTCCGCTGTGGCGACCCCAGATTAATAATGGGACTAAGCCGAAAAGAAAAATGAATGAATGAATGAATGTTACAAAAATTATTATTTTCTATATAAATATAAAAACCACTAATGCCTTCTTCACCTCCGGGGGCGTTTTTCAGATTATTCATGACATTTTGCATTTGTATAATTATTATGATTAGTAGTATTATTTATTAAATGCATATTTATATTTGTTTTAATAAAAACGAGTTTAGATTTGTCCACCTGTCGGGATTTGGAGATGTACGCATCACCATATGGGGCATAAGAATAGGACGTGTGTTTGGACATAACTCAGTTTTTGACCGCACTTCGTTATTATTGTTCATTTATTTGTTTGCTGAAAATTAAAACAGAATTATCCATGAAAGTAAAGGAGTATCCATGAAAGTAAAGGAGTAAAGTAAAGAGTAAAAGTAAAATAAGGGGAAAGTAAAGAGGCTCAATGAAAGGCTCGTTCTTTATCCTCGCGCAGCAGATTGTCTGTTTAATTGTTTTCTAGGGAAACATTCAGTTTTTCCACTACTTTGCCATGTGATGAGCAAATGTGCCATGGCACGACACAACTGACTCTTAACAGAATGGGAGATGAGATTCAGATTGGTTTAATGCACATTATTCTCAAAACAAACCCTTAACTCATTAACAGAATAAGCTCAACCCTGTTAGACCATGCGCGCCGGCGCAGAGCTTATTTTTCCCTCCTTAAAATAGCAAAAGTGGATTTGGACACGCCCTCAATGCACATTCTACCAAAATGTATAAATGAGATTTACGTGGTTAATACCAATTAGCGTGGTTGTACAAATCAGATGACATTGGACGTTCATGCTCGCGCATTCACTGTTGACATACTCCAACCTATTAATTTTAACTACATAAATAACATGTCCAGGAATGCAGTGGAATGTTCCAAACTCTCTTCTAAGGTTTGGCTCCAGAATATGTCATAAACGTACAGAAAAAGAAAAAGCGATTAGTTGATTTTACTTAAAAAAGTAAACATGTTGCCTTTAAAGGATTAAATAAATAAACTATGTGCATAATTATAAAAAAATAAGTTAAGACCACTTAATAGTTCCAAGTTACAATAGGTTTACTCACTTTAAAAAGTAAAGTCCGAGGCTCAGACACACTCTCCCAATTCAAAACTAGATTAAAGACCTATCTGTTTAGTAACGCATACACTCAATGCTCCACTTAGTGGGCTTCCACACAGGTTCTGCATCTTGTTTATATACACTATGAACAGCAGCTACACTAATTATTCTCTTTATTCTCCATTTCCACCTGGGGATACTCTTCCCGAGGCCCTCAGACTATGCAGAGTCACTGATTCGATCCAAGACCAACGACGAGATGATCCCAAGGTCTCCATATCCTGGACCAGGCCGTATCCTGAGCAGCTACTGTGGTGGTCATGGAGGAGTGGAGAACATGAGACTGATTCCTGTGACGCTCCAGGGACAGACGAGTCTTCGCTGAGGCCAGCTTCCAGCCTCCGCCACTGAGACTGCAGCTCTGCACAAGACGTTTGGCCAGCGGAGAAATTAAAATGGTCGTGCCCAACTGAGTCTGGTTTCTCTCAAGGTTTTTTTTCTTCACTTTCGCCAATTGGTGAAGTTTTTTTTCCCTCTCCGCTGTCGCCTCTAGCTTGCATGGTTCGGGATCTGTAGAGCTGCGCATCGTTGGTTTTGCTCTTCAGTATTTGGACTCTCAGTAGTGATTATTAAACCACACTGAACTGAGCTAAGCTGAACTGAACTTAAACTCTACAAACTGAACTACACTGTTCCTATTCACTATGACCTTTTATGTAAAGCTGCTTTGACACAATCTACATTGTATAAGCGCTATACAAATAAAGGTGAATTGAATTGAATTGAATACTGTTATACATAAACTTAATTAGAAATCTATCCCTCACTAAATATTGCTTTTCTTATCAACCAGCCCAAGAATAAAACAGGGGCAGCCCACTAATAGTGTGTTTCCCTTTAAAAGTCATTTAGCTGGTCTCCGATTCCCAGCGTTTGGACTGCCGCACATCTGGAAGGTATTACTGTGCCTCGCTGGCTCATGGGATGAGGTCACTGTGCCAGAGAAACAATGTTGCTTTTGTCTGTAATGCCGACTGATGACGTTGCAGCCGTTGGTTGGAAAAAGTAAAGCGTGTGGCGAGGGGAAGACATTCTGTAGTGAAGCACTGCTTTTAGAATACATCACACTTTTGAGAACTATGTCAATGAAAGTGTGTGCAAGCGCATTAATTTTGACAATAGCAAGTTCTGTAGGCAGTTTGGCAACATTATGTGCTGTGGTATTAAAATCCAAGTGAACATGCTCGGTTTTAAAACACAATACGCTACACAAAGTGCTACATTAAACAAACTAGCCGAAATGTTTTCTCAGACCTCCGTTGAATGATTTATTCTGAACTTTTTGTAGACTCGCACAGCTTCTGAAGTCTCCCGCCTGCTAGTGGTGTGTGTTTTGTGGCTTTAAGCCTATTTCCAGTAGTTACGTGAACTTCCAGGAATTTCCTCCATCTACTGATGTTCGCTGCTACTGCTGTAGCTTGTGATTCAGTATGAATGACTGCGACATTGTGTTGAAATTCGACCATTGCTTGACAGATAACTAAACGTAACATCTTTTCAAACAGAAACTGGCCTGCAGTGTGTTTTGGTGTTGAATCGCACTGAATGCAGGACTGAAGAAGTTCATTATTAAATTAATAACCCTTCTGTGATTTTCATTTATTTATTTATTTTTTTCAAATATTATTGGAGATATATCCAGCTGCAGAACCACAGAACCACACACGTTTCAGGCACACACAATCTAGCACACACGATTTAGGCAAACCATATATGGTAACTAATTAACTCCTTAATGATAATATTAATATAGTGTTATACATTTATTACATGTAAAAGATTTTTATTACATATTATGATGTATTATTACCTATATTAACTTGCTATTATTTCCTTCATTATAAATGAATCCATTATATAAACTAAACCTGTCCAATTTAGATCTTTCAGCAAGGCCAGCAAACGAGTATCTGCTATGTTGACTCTGTCAGATAATAACGACTGATCATCTATGATGACAGACAGAAAACTGTTCAGTCTATTATATTGAATGGCGATCGGAAACAACGCTCCCCATTCGCCAGTCTCGATCGCAATATTTGTGAAATAAAGTAAAGTAAACACTATTGTTTACTGTGTACAATATTTATTAACCATATATATCAAAATAAATCGATGACGATGTCCAAGAAGACGTTAATAACATTAACATCCGTCGTAACCATATATTGTATGCCTAGATTGTGTGTGCCAGATTGTGTGTGCCTAAAACGTGTGTGGTTCTGCGGGCCTGCAGCTGGATATTATTGGATATTTCCCAAAGGATGTTTACAGTTTTTTTTTTAAACAATAAGTTTAGATCTCTGAACAATTAGCTTACTGCATTTCTTATTGATTTAAGCAAATTTCAAAAGTTTTGGCGCACGTGTGCAAACAGTAAGTACAATTGTCTGTAGTTTGGCCAAAACTAATTGCATATGGCTGGTTGATCAAAACTGATGAGTCGATTCTCATTTAGGCCCAATCCCAATTCTATTTTTAAGAAATATGAAATATACATTACTGCATCCAAAATGGTAAAAAGCTTTGGAGTAACGATTGATGACCAACTAAACGTCTCTGAGCATATTTCTAGAACTGCTCGATCTTGCAGATTCGCACTCTATAACATCAGAAAGGTCCGACCCTTTCTATCTGAACATATAGCTCAACTCATTGTTCAAGCTCTTGTTCTCTCCAAACTGGACTATTGCAACTCTCTACTAGCCGGGCTTCCAGCTAATTCTATCAAACCTCTTCAGCTGCTTCAGAACGCAGCAGCACGAGTGGTCTTTGATGAACCCAAAAGAGCACATGTCACTCCGCTACTCACCCGTTTGCACTGGCTGCCAGTTGCTGCTCGCATCAAATTCAAAGCTCTGATGTTTGCTTACAAAGCGACCTCTGGCTGTGCTCCTTCGTATCTGCTCTCACTTTTGCAGATTTATGTGCCCTCCAGAAACTTGCGTTCTGTGAATGAACGTCGCCTCGTTGTTCCATCCCTAAGAGGGAAGAAATCACTTTCCCGAACTCTCGCATTCAATCTGCCCAGTTGGTGGAATGAACTCCCTAACTACATCAGAACAGCAGAGTCACTTGCTGTCTTCAAGAAATGACTAAAAACTCAACTGTTTAGTCTCCACTTTCCCTCCTAATCTGTAACTGCCTCTCTGGCTATACCACTAACTGTACTCTCTCCCTCCAAAAAAAAATATATAAAAATTTACTAATGCTTTGCTTCTTAGACTTTACACACCTGAAACTTGTCTATAGCACTTGTTCACTGCTGCTCTTATAGTTGTGTAAATTGCTTCCTTGTCCTCATTTGTAAGTCGCTTTGGATAAAAGCGTCTGCTAAATGACTAAATGTAAATGTAAATGTAAATACAATACAGTAATTGGACAAGCATGATTGCAGTTTGCACGCATTACATTTATATACAAATAAATGTACTGTATAAATACAAATGTTCATATGTTTTTTGTTTCTCTCTATGTATTATTGACTCTTCTCAACATTATCCGATTTTTTTAACTTTAATTTCCATGGTTGACTGTCATGGTGAAAAAACAGCTAATCATTTTGAAAAGTGTGGCTCAAACAATGACAACTACACTGTTTGGTGGCCTTGGCCAAATTACTGACACAATAACTAGGTTTTGAAGCATGAATACAATGTTTTGGGGGAGTAACTACATTTTGCAGACATAAAGTTCTGGATGTTAAGTCTCTTTTGTGCCAAAGCAATTGAGAAAAACTGTAAAAGGGGAAGGAAGTTTTCACAGTATTTCCTATAATATTTTATCTTCTGAAGGAAGCTTTATTTGTTTTGTTTTGGCTAGAGTAAAAGCATTTTTTAGTCTTTTTTCGATCATCTACAGAACAAACCATCATTATACAATAACTTGCCTAATAAACCTACCTGTAGTTAAGCCTTTAAATGTCACTTTAAGCTGAATACTGGTATCTTGAAAAATATCTAGTCAACTATTATGTACTGTCATCATGGCAAAGATAAAAGAAATCAGTTAAAAAATAGTTATTAAAACTATTATGTTTAGAAATGTGTTAAAAAAAACTTTTCTTCATCAATAATTTGACTTCAACTGTATATATGAACAAAATGGCAAAATATGTTGCAAATTATGCATTTTTTGTTACCATGACTGGTCTAAATCAATAACCGATGCAGTACAGATTGCCCTCACCACTTTGCATGTTTACTTCAACACAGGAAACTGAGTTTAATTCATACCAGCCGCTTGGTCTTATATATAGCAACAGCACTTGTACAGTACACACACAGAAGGGTCATTTCATTTTGTTATAATTTCATTCACTGAGTTTCCTATACTGTTCCCATGAGTTTTCCACTTGCAGAAAAGCCCAGACTCGGTTAGCTCAGCCTTTTCTCCATATAAGGAGTTTTTGTATCCCTGCACAGTGAGTTTGGATGGAGGAAAGCAGCTGGACCCCCATGTTCCCGTTCCCTACTGCTCCCTTTGGCTTGGTTGGAGGAATAAATTAGAACTCAAGATGTGTAGAGCAGACTTGTGGAGGCTGTGTTGCAAAAGACAAAAAAGCCACACTCACAAAGACAGTAGACATGTTTAGAGTCAGCAACTTCTGCAGATGGTTTTATGATCAGGTCTTGTCATGTTCTGTAAGTCATGGGATAGATAGATAGATAGATAGATAGATAGATAGATAGATAGATAGATAGATAGATAGATAGATAGATAGATAGATAGATAGATAGATAGATAGATAGATAGATAGATAGATAGATAGATAGATAGATAGATAGATAGATAGATGGACGGATGGATAGACGGACAGACGGATGGATAGATGGATGGATGGATGGATGGATGGATAGACGGACGGACGGACGGACGGATGGATGGATGGATGGATGGATGGATGGATGGATAGATAGATAGATAGATAGATAGGTATATAGGTAGGTAGGTAGGTAGGTAGATAGATAGATAGATAGATAGATAGATAGATAGATAGATAGATAGATAGATAGATAGATAGATAGATAGATAGATAGATAGATAGATAGATAGATAGATAGATATTGCTAAAATTTGCTAACATGTTTTTGAGCATTGATGGCATTAGATAGATAGACAGAGACAGATTGATGGCATTAGCATATTGTTAGCATGTAATTGATATTGAACCTGTTGATGTTTGGTGTTTATTGTCATGCTGCTAACTTTACCGTATCACATGCTGTCGCATACTGCCATTCTGCTAACAACTTTACCGTATTGCTCCCATGTTTAGTTAAGTATAGATATATATGAATAATGTCATAGTTGTCTTGCTAGCATGTTGTATTGTAGTTAGCATGCATTGTAACATTAGATACAGAATGTTATAGATTAGATTTGCATGTTTGACAACATTGTAAGAATGTTTTAAGAGTGCGTAAATGTCTTAGCATATTGCTAACTATGGCTAGCATGTTTACGAGCATTGATGGCATTAACACATTCACTCAAAAATGTGTTATGTAACTAGCATGCTTTATTATGTTGTTAGCATGCTTATTGTGTTTTACCATGATCTTTATAGTATGTTGCTGGCGTATTACTAGCATGTTAACATTGCTAGCATAATTATTGTATGCTTTAGCACACCGACAACATATTTTACTCTTTTTTCCTTATTTGGATGGATGGATGCTTATAGCATACTGCTCCTATGTTTGATATAAAATAGATAGATAAATAGACAGACAGATAGACAGATTGATAGATAGAAAAATCTTTTATGGGTGAGCTATTCCTAACTTCAGATATTATTAAACACTAGCACCAAATTGGCAGATGTGTGATTTTGATTTAGAGCAGATTTCCTCTAAGCTTGCAGCCGCTCATGTCCCCAGTGTGCGGCACACCTTTGTTTTCCATCCCCAGCAGGCACACACACACACATACTGTACACACACAAACACGCAGAAAGAAAGAGAGAGAGAGAGTCACAGTTAGGTGTGACAGTTTTGTCCTCCCCTCAGTAACATCTCTCTGCCTGCTGGCCTCTAGCTCTCCTCTGAACACAGGGGGCGGTTCAAGACTCTGTCGTCTGTCCATAACCCGGCCAGTGTCAGAGAGGGAGGGATGTAGGTGGAGAGAGAGAAAGAGAGAGAGAGAGAGTCTGGCAAACACATGGCCAGTGAATGAGAAGATCTTGCTCTCAGTACACTGTGTCTTTCACTGGCTGGCTTACTTCAGAGGACCAGGGCATAGTGTGTGTGATAACTAGCTCACCTACTGCCCAGCACACGCAAACACACTTGGGATTACCAATCTCACGGTTACTGAGAATTCTGCCTTTGTTTTTCCAGGATGGCTGAAGCTGAACTTCACAAGGAAAGACTCCAAGCCCTTGCGGTAAGTTGGTTTGTTCTTTCCTTCATTCCAGAATTGTATTTGCTTTAGTACTGACATACTCTTATTAGGAGAACTAGAGTTACTTTCATTAAAATCCATCCCGAATGGATGCATTTTATAGAAGCTTGTTGGATGTATTGGGCTATTTGTATTGTTTATTTGTTGGAAATGGGGTCTCATTAGTGTTGACGAATCACCCAACATAAACCAGAGGTCAAGAATTTGAAATGTGGCTAAAAGCAACACTAAATTTGGCGCAAGGTCAACCCCTCTGCATAGAACAGCAGTGAGCAACAGATGGAAAACTATTCTGGCTACATTGCTTACATCTCTGTGATTCCGTAGAATACACATTGCAAAAATAGTCTGTAAGGACCAGCATGTGTTGGTATACACTAAGGACCACCCTAGTAAACAGTTTTGGGTCATGAACATTTTTTGAAGACGATATAAGTGATGCATGTCCATGCAAAACCCGTTCCCACAATGCCAGGCTCTACTAGTTGACTGCCAGGGTGTTTATATGTGGTTTTGAGGGCGTTCATTCAGTTACAGTTTCTAGATGTGGCTCAAGTTCTTTCTTCTCAAATTTAACAAGAACCTAAAGTTCGTTGACGAATTTTGATGTTGGCTTGAGAAAGCCAATGTGACTATGCTAGGATTGGGAATGGCAGTTGGCAGGAAGCACAGCAGTTGTTAAGTGGTTGCTAGGGAGTTGCTAAAATGTTTATGGCATTGCTAGATGGTTGCTAAGCAGTTGCTAAATGACAACGCTCGTGTACATTTTTAATCAAATGCTAATACTTAGTAGGCATTTCTAGCATATGTTATTACATTAGATAATCATTAATAGCATGTAGCTAATCGTTATTAGCACTTGGCTCATTGTTACATGGATAGTACACAGGAAGTCCCATTTGCTAGCATGAGTCAAACGAGCCAATACCCAGGTCCCTATGATGTTCTGATGTAGAGATATTTTTGTTTTGAAACGGTTGCTAGGTTAGCCTGTTTTATTGCTATGGGGACAATTGACAGTTTAGTGATGATACATCAAAGCTTCTTGTCAATATGAGGGATATAAATCAACCCCGATGTCTGTATGACAGTCAAATACTGGACTTGGACATTATGTAAAACTGACTTGCCATATTTTGTTGAAAATATAATGCTTAAAGGGTCACGAAACACCAAAACACATTTTTATGAGCTGTTGACTGTTATATTTGTGTCCCACGCTGCTATAAACACTATTAGGACACAAATATTTCACAAAAAAAGTGAAAATTGGCTGTTTTTGCGTTATTTCGAGCAAATACGTTCTTCCGGTTTGAAACGCATTTTTGAAGCTGCGTCACGGCGATTAGATCCTTGTGTGTATTCCAGCGTGGAGAGTGGATGTCTGTACCGGCGAGTACATTGTGACGTCTCTGAGTGTGCAGCATTAATTCATAAGAATAACTTGGTTCAAACCAATTAGCGCGCCCTATTGTGAATGAGGTGCAACTTCATTAATATGCATGATAGCTTCGAAACTGTTTTTACCTGTTACAGCGTTCGAAAGGCAGAGAGACTCAACGTTGTGTTGCCAAAACAAGTTGAAGAACAAGAATTGTTTCGAGACACAAGTCGTCAGTGTTGCGTTTATAAATGTGCTGCAACGAAGGTTTTGTTTTCATTTCCCGCTATGAGAGTGCAGCTGAACTCACATGTGGATTACAGTGCATGTGACAGAAATATGTTTGAAAGGAACATTTTTTTTACTCGTGAGCTTTTCACATCTTGAAATGGTGAAATCTGGATTTGCCTCCTTTTAAAAAAGACCCAGTTCCAGTTGGTGTTGATCGTGCTGTCTCTACAGATTTGGTAAGTGTGTGATCAGTGGTCTTTGTTTGTTTATTCAGATGGCAATTCAGATGAGTTCGTATCGTCAGCAGGACTCTTTCTGTGTTTAAAGACATATCTTAGTCAAAATGATTTAGTTGCTAAGTTTACAGTACATTAATTTCACTACAATATTATGGACTGAAAGATCCGCTGTAAATGCTGCTCTCCGAGTGTAAACATGTAAACATCTTAATCGAGCTATTACCGTCGTGTAGAATTTTCGACGCGTTTTATGACAGGATAGTCTAACACACACAGCTTTCTGATGCTACCTACTGAGTGCATCTAAGTTACAGAGAAATGCGGAGGGTTTTTTTCTTCCATTCACCATGCGGTATCAAAGATTCCATTAAAACTACACTCTTTCAGCAGTTCCTCACATCCAATATCTCGTTTGTCATGTGGGATCACGCATTAAATGTTCCTGAATGAAAGTGAAAGTGCCAAACTGCAGTTACAGTTGACAAATTAATGATTGGGTTAACAATTTGATTACTGATGTCCATGTAAACACAGTCACTGTCTTTTTCCTCTGCGTCTGTTTGTTTTGGCTCTGTGAAAATCAGCACGTGCCCAAACAGAAACTCCCATTTTTATGCAAAACCTTCCCTCTTTCCCTCCCTCGACACTCCCACCTAAACAGAGCTGGACACACCCACTTTCCTGACTTTTTTCAAACTAGAGGTGTGAAAACACCCTGCTGATACAGGGGAGTTTCTTGGCCCTTTAATAAGTGTGATACATGCAAATATAGCTTGCCATATAAAAGGAAGTTTAAGTCATGGAGTTTATGGCTTGCCATATTTTGCTAAAAATAATGCTTAAAATTATTTATTAGAAAACTATGATATAAGTCTGATAAACCTGAAAAGATATAGCAACGAAATCTAACGCAGAACACAGCTTTTGGCCAAATTTGATGATTGTATAACTTTTTTATATGCCTGGATTATTAAAATGTAATGTATATTTTTTTGAAATTACTTAAAAATGATAAGTCTGATTGGCATGAGGAGATATAGCATAAATCTTGAATGCAGAAGGCACATTTTGACCAAATTTGGGCCTTGTAGCATGAATGGCCTAGGAGGAGATACGTTTGTTTTTGAGGACAGAGTAGTATAAGTATGTTGCCATTCTCAAGCCAACGTAATAACCTGTCAAGCCTCAAACAAATATATTTAAACCAGTAAACTTGAGCAATACAGCGATGTTTGGCTTTGGAAATGCTGCTAATTGAAATAGATTCTCTGCTATTAGATATGAACTAGGCTAATGCTATTTTGATGAGGTCTGCTAAATGAAACTTTAAGTGTTGAGACAGGGGTCCTGTGGTAATGCTGCTTCACTCAAACAGCGAAAATATAAATAATTAAAGTTATTCAGTGTCTGGAAGCATCTCAAGCGCTGAGGGATGTCTGGTTGTTGAAACAAACCGAGATAATCTAAATAGTGTCTGCTAAATTGCTTTGGCATGGAGAGTTCGTTTGCCAGAGTGGCGTGTTCCCTCCAATAGCTCACATTAAAGTAATTATGTGACAATTTTCCCGCATTTGAGCCAGAATTGGCTGCTTTTAGCACATCTGATAACATACTACCAGAAACAGATCAGGAAGGTGTTGTGTAAGTTTACAAAGTAGTTATGAATCATTCTTGTGGCACTATTACGATATCGGCCACATGCTTACAACTGCGAATGCTTCAACGCACATGGCAAAGATTCACAAACCTGGTATTACTGAGTCATGCAAACTTAGAATGAAATGCTAGTGGTTTCGCAATGTTTTTACAGTTAAGTTTGTTCAGCTTCTACATCAAGTTACACTAAGCAGTCCCTTCCCAGGTAGCAAAGAATTCTGGCTCAGATTTGACATAAAGCTGGCACAGCGGCTCTGGCATACAGCATGTGGGCCAAACATGGCCCGGGTTTGGCAGAGGTTGCACCATCTTTAAGGCGGCACACACAAGACTTGGGCCAGATGTAAAATGTTTGGCCCAGATATTAAAAATGTATATGAGGGCCACGTAAGTTTGCCATTTCTTGACCCACATTTAAAAACATTTGAAAAATTCTCCCAATCATATCGCTTCGAGAAAAAGCACACCCAAAGCGCACCTTCGTGGGTTTATCGATTCCATTGCAGTCATGACACACCACCATACCTGGCCCAGTTCCAGTCCAGTTATGGCTGAGAGTTGGCCCAGATGTGGTCCTTGTTTGGCGCTTGTCTGGAAGCCTGACTTGGTCCAGTCATGTATTGTAATTCAATGCGGCATGTAGGCCAAGCAAAAGCTGATTCTGTTGGCCAGAGAAATTTTGCTATTTGGGTTACTAATCTATTGCCAAACAGTCAGTCAGACAAAGCGTTTCATGTATCAATTACAGATCCTCTCTGACTGATATTTGACCAGCACAGGCCCAAACAGCATGCGGGTTTCCCCTTTTCTATAATACTAGAGGGAAAGACTGACATTAATGAGGTGGTGAAACTTTACTGCGCTGTCCGTTTTGACGGTAGCTCAATAAAAAGCCATTGTAGTCCCACGCAGTTCTATTAATGCTGCATGGTAGTTTAACAACTTAACTTAACAACTTAAGACTATGGATAAAATCAGCCCTTTTTTGACCTATTGTTCACTTGTAATGATTTCTTTGCAACAGATGTAACAAGTAGTGTTTGCCAGTGCGGAAGTTGGACTAGAGTACTAGAATGTAGTGGGTGATTGCCAAGGCATTGTTATGTGATTGCTAAGGTCTTCTAAGAAGTTCCAGGAATGTTTGTTTGAGGTCTTTGAGGTGGTTGATTGTATTATTAGGTAGCTTTCAATGCACTATTGGTGGTTGCAAATTTGTTTTGGACTGGCTAATGTCAAAAGAGCCAATATACTATGACGTCTGGCTTTTAGGTGAACCCTATGAGCTTTGTTTCAGGCCTTAACACACCATGCTGATCTCAAATAAATAGCAGTGACCAAAGATAACTGTGGTGTCTCTCAACATAGGTTGTGTTTCATCCAAAATGACTGCAGGCATCTGCTGGCTTATGTGCGACCTGCATTTGTGTGCAAGGAATTCATTGTTTAACCAAAACTAGGAGTGCAGATATACAAACCATAAACAAACCTGCACTTGCTTATCACAATTTTTTATAGCATTGATGCTGATCTCTTTTTTTATTCCAAGTAAATATAGAAGAGCCTTCTGTATGTGCTGTCTTGATGTCTGTGCTTATTTTGATCCCTTATTGACTCATTTGCTAAACTGAATATCCAATCTGATCATTATCTCTCACAAATCAATCAATCAATCAATCAACTTTTATTTATATAGCACTTTACTACGACCAAGGTTGACCAAAGTGCTTTACACAAGTAAAAGCAAATATACAACACAACACCCAGCTAGCAAAATTTATGTGGCTCAAATCCGGCCCACACCAGACACTTACATTCGGCCCACATACCACATGGAATGATGGCACTTGGGAAGTCCACTCCTGTTTGCCAGATCTGAGCCACAATTAAGCCATAGCAATACCACACATCAGCCAGAATTCAACCAAATAAACCAGAACTGACCCCGTTCAGGGCCACAATTTGCTTTTATTCTGGCCCAGATCCGGCCCACACCAGACACTTACATCTGGACCACATACTGAATGGAATTGATGGCTCTAGGGCCGTCCATTCATGTTTGTCAGATCTGGGCCACAAATAAGCCATAGCAATACCACACATCAGCCAGAATGCAACCAAATGAACCAGAACTGATCCTATTCTGGGCCACAATTTGCTTTTATTCTGGCCCAGATCCGGCCCACACCAGACACTTACATCTGGACCACATACTGAATTGAATGATGGCTCTAGGGCGGTCCAATCCTGTTTGTCAGATCTGGGCCACAAATAAGCCATAGCAATACCACACATCAGCCAGAATTCAGCCAAATAAACCAGAACTGACCCTGTTCAGGGCCACAATTTGCTTTTATTCTGGCCCAGATCTGGCTTACACCTTACATTTGCTGGGTGTGGCAAAGTACAAAAATCCCAGCATGCATTGCAGTATGAATACATTCTATATCTTATTGATGCTCCAGTTTTCATTATTTGCTTTTGATTGCTGTTTATGTTGACGTTATTGATTTTATAACTTTTAGTATCCTTTTGGTGATGTTTGTGAGTTTTGTTCATTTTGTTAATTGTCACCGTTGTTGAGGTTCATATGCTGATTATTGATGTCTCTGTGAGTAGAAATTGAACCATAGAATTTTTTTAGCTTATAAACCTTCATAATTCTGTGGCATGTGCAAGCATGTTATTACTTTACTTCTAATAATGGATTAAACATTGGTTAACGTCTGTGAATTATATTATTTCATCACAGGTTCCACTTCATTTTATTTATTATATTTTTTTTTACTTGGCTTGTTTGCTGTAATGAATAAACTTTTCAAGCAAAGTTCTTAAAAGTTGCAGCAGCCCAAAAGAAAATGTCTATTAAGAGGTTCAGGGCTATGAGCCCAACTAAAAGCAAACACTTTTCTCCATGATGGTGACTTTAGTCTATGTGGTCCACATATGTTTTAAGATAACTGGGCCACATTTGCCATATCTTCTCTGGGCTGCTTTAGGCTCACAGCCAAACTAGCTAGAGCTAACTGTGCCAAATATTTGCCAAAAGTGGCCCAAATTTGTATTAGGATAACTGGGCCACATTTGCCATATCTTCTCTGGGCCACTATGGGCTCAAATCCACATTAGTGGTCATGGAAGAGTGGAGAACATGAGACTGATTCCTGTGACGCTCCAGAGACAGACGAGTCTTCGCTGAGGCCAGCTTCCAGCCTCCGCCACTGAGACTGCAGCTCTGCACAAGACGTTTGGCCAGCGGAGAAATTAAAATGGTCGTGCCCAACTGAGCCTGGTTTCTCTCAAGGTTTTTTTTCTTCACTTCCGCCATTAGTGAAGTTTTTTTCCCTCTCCGCTGTCGCCACTGGCTTGCATGGTTCAGGATCTATAGAGCTGCGCATCGTTGGATTTGCTCTTCAATATTTGGACTCTCAGTAATGATTATTAAACCACACTGAACTGAGCTAAACTGAACTGAACTTAAACACTACAAACTGAACTACACTGTTCCTATTTACTGTGACCTTTTATGTGAAGCTGCTTTGACACAATCTACATTGTATAAGCGCTATACAAATAAAGGTGAATTGAATTAGCCATAGCTTAGGTCCAATCCCAAATCTACCCCTTAGCCCTTCCCTGTACCCCTCGTTTTGCGCATACACGCCAAGGGGTAGGGGTGTCCCAATTCTCTTTAGCTTGAAGGTGTAGGGTTAAGGGGAAGGGGTGAATAGCCCTTCGAACTAAGATTTTTCAGGACCACACTCGAAGCCAAGGGGTAAGAACATTTCCCAGAATACACCAGCCACTGAACCCGGAAGTAAGGAGATCCACAAATTAGTATTTTTTGTCATTATTACCAATTTTTACGACAAACAAGCACATTTCAATATTTTCATAACCGCGTTCATGTTTTACCGTCATGCTTTAAAAAAAAAAACACTAAAAAAAACAGCTCAATTTTGCGATCCATAATTCCTAATAATAACTCCTGTACAGCAGTCCCACAACATTCTGACACTCAATGACACTGGAATACCCTGTTAGAAAAGTCTAGTGGCTGTCAATGGGCTTTTTACGGTGTCTGCTATAATGTTAATGTTGTTTTTGTGTGTTTACATTGATGAATATGGCCACTGTGTAAATACACAGAACAGTTACGATCTTATTGCCACATTAGATAACATGAAATATGCCTTCAGTGATTTCCTGAAGATAAATACCAAAAAAAAGCACAACTGGAATAACTACAGCAGTCGCGACCGTCTGATCTCACATGAAGCAAGATGTCGCGATGACATATGATGACATGTGCAGGTGTTGTAGTGCTGTACCATTTCTTAGGGTTAAATTTTGAAGGGGTAGGGGTACAAAAATAGAATTGGGATTGGGCCTTACTGTGCCGAATATTTGCCAAAAGTGGCCCACATATGTCTTAAGATAACTGGGCCATTTTTGCAATTCCACGTGTGAGCCACTTTGGGTTTAGACCCAGATTACCCTTAAATGACTAGGCTACATTTTTGCCAACTGTGGCCCACATTTGTCCTCCATCATTTGGGCCATATTTATAATTTTCCACATGGGCCACATTAGGCTAACATTCAGATTACATTGTGCCATAAGTGCCAAATCTTTACCTTAAATGGTCCATATATGAATTTGAATCTTTGGTTCCCCTATGCCATTGTACAGGTGGGCCACTTCAGGCTCACATTCATTTTGTCTGGGCCAAAGGAATACCACCAGTGCTGCATAACTGCCTAAAGTGGCCTACATTCGCATGCTATCTGGGCAGAAAAGGCAAAACAATACAAAAAATATCAATAAAATCCAACAAACATTAAAACATAACAGAGTGTCAGTGCTATGCATTAAAAGCCAATTTAAACAAGTGGGTCTTAAGCTTGGCTTTAATAAGTGACAGGTCAGTGATTGTACGAAGCTCAGTAGGAAGGGTATTGCAGAGTTTAGGACCTGCCACTGCAAAAGAGCGGTCACCCCACTGCTTGTATCTTGACCGAGGGACTTCACGCAGAAGTTGGTCAGCAGATTGCAAAGCTCCGCTGGGTTTGTGATTGTGCAAAATTTCTCATAAATAAATAGGAGCACGGCCATTGATGGCATTAAAAATAACTAAATAACTAATCTAAACTGGGGGTCAGTGGAGGGAGTAGGGAATTGGTGCAATATGTTCACTTTTCCGACTGTTAGTTAACATGTGAGCAGCAGCATTTTGCACAAGCTGCAAACGATGAAGACATGACTGATTAACTCCAACATAAAGTGCATTACAGTAGGCCAAACGGGAACTAAAAAAAGCATGGATGGCTTTCTCAAGATCAGCCTTGCTCAGAAGAGCTTGACTTTAGAGAGAAGGCGAAGCTGAAAAAAGCTTGCTTTAAGCATAGAATCAATCAGCTTATCAAATTTTAGACTACTGTCTAGTCTCACACCCAAATGTCCTTGGTGTTGATACACTGAATGGGATATATTTGCACTGACGTGAATCCGACTGGAACCGACATGTTCACCAAAAAATCTAACCCAACAGACACTTACGAGAGTCCACCATTAAGACAAGTTATACAGACAGATAAATAATAGAAAACTATAATTGTTCTATAATACTACACTTAATGTAAATGTAAGAGTTAGTGTAGGGGTGTCCGATCCTGCTCTTGTTGGGTAACTTTCCCACAAAGTTTAGCTCCAGCTTCCAGTTTCTTTATTCAATCTCAATATGTCTACCACTACTATACTTGTACAGCATGTCAGTCAGAGTATGCCAAAAGAGTATGAATAGATGAAAAGTATGTGGCACATAACGTTGTTCTTAGATGCTGGCCACCTAAATCTAACCTAATATTAACGTCTTTTGACGTTGTGTGTCTGCTGGAATAGTTCACCCAAAACTGTTGACAATTCTGTCATCATTTACTCTCCCTTCACTTCTTCCAAACAACTTTGAGTTTCTTTCTTCTGTTGAACACAAAAGAAGATATTTTGAAGAAAGGTGAGAACCTGTAACCTTTGACATCCTTAGTATTTACTTTTCCTACTATGGATGTCAATGGCCACAGGATGTCAGCTTTCTTCAAAATTGCATCTTTAGACAGCATGAGTGGTGTACCTCGTAAAGCGCACAGCATCATCTTTGTCGGCGCAACATACTAGTGGTTAGCGTGCCGACATATGGTGCAGTATCCTGGACCAGGCCGTATGCTGAGCAGCTACTGTGGTGGTCATTGAAGAGTGGATAACATGAGACTGATTCCTGTGACGCTCCAGAGACAGACGAGTCTTCGCTGAGGCCAGCTTCCAGAATGGTCGTGCCCAACTGAGTCTGGTTTCTCTCAAGGTTTTTTTTTTTCTTACACTGTTCCAATTTACTATGATCTTTTATGTGAAGCTGCTTTGACACAATCTACATTGTAAAAGCGCTATACAAATAAAGGTGAATTGAATTGAATTGAATTGCAGTAGCACGTCAGGGCGTCCCGAGTTTGAATCCTGGCTTGAGGACATTTTCCTACCCTACCCCCCTCTCTCTCTCCAACTTTGCTTCCTGTCTCAATACTGTCCTATCTCATAAAGCCAAAAAGGCCAAAATTACATCTTGAAAAAATAATAGCTTCTTTAGTCGCTAAAAAGATAAAGAAACTCAAAGATTTCAACCACTTGAGATTGTGTTAATAGTAAGTAAATAAAACATTTTGAATGATCTGTTTGAGGTTGGGGCTTGTAGAATAATCCCAAAAAACATATGAATATAATATCTCGGGGGAACCATAAAAAAGAGTTTGATTATAGTTTAGTACAGTAGTTTACTAATACATAAAGACTTCTAGATTGACATGAAGTAGCAAATGTTCTTGCTGTCAACAGAATACCCAAAGGGGACCATCAAAATGAAATGTTATCTTGTATTTTAATTTCAACCTTCCTTAAAATTCACGCACATTTAAGACTGATTTAGTGCACTTCCAGTTTAATTATCAAAACAGAACCTGATGTGATCATACAATGGTCTGTATTTGATGCACGCTATATGCTCATTAGAAAGCTTTTCATTTTAAACTAGCTGTGCCACAGAACTTTTCCAGTGGATTTCCAATTTCCAATATTCTTCCAACATCTGTGTTACCCCAACCGCATGCTTTATCTGGGCTTCGCTTGGCTTCCCATGCTTTCCAGAAAAGCAAAGCCTGTGGGCTGCTTGATGTTGTGTTTTTGAAATGAGCTAAACTAGAAGCTGTACCTCAAGTAGATTACCCAAATGTAGTGGCGCTTTATGCTTGTTTTATTCATATCATATGCTGGCTTGCTGCACTCAGCATTTATATCTTCATCACTACGTTCTATCATGCTGTTTTGCTGGGAGTGTATTATAAATATCGGTTTCTTCTAGTGGTGAATATAGACTCCCTTGCGTCAACAATGCTAACCACAAACTGACTTGTGTTACTGACAAGCTCCTCGAACGCCACATACTTTTAAAAACACAGCCTGCTACGATATAGAACTACTTCACCTGATGGTTCCTTTTGTTATACTATTATAATAAGAGAGCTAGCCCAATATTGATAGCATGCTAGCTAGATAGTTTCTGGCCTATGGCCTCAAACCGCAGGCTGCACAGGATAATCGTTGAGTCCAAATCTGTGGCTTTTCTTTTCAGTCCAACAAGTGAGGGAATGTCGCTAGCTCAAATGAGGAACGGGTTAGCGGCTTGCTAATTGCGGTACACTGGGCGGAGGCGATTTCTAGACGTGGGCAGACTTTCCTCTTGAATTAAATGCCCGCCTTGAGCACTTCTGACTTGTGTACACAGATTCATTTAGTCAAGAAAGGTCTAAACCTCAGCTTTAGGCCTCATTTACACTGTGCTCTTACTAGCACAACGCAGACAGCTATTACTAGCGGGTTAAATTTAGCAGCAGCTGTCGGTGATGATTTGGCTCAGGGTTGCATATTTCAGGGAGGTGCGGTGGCCCTCAGGTGGGTTTGGATTCCCAGAGCTCTCGGGTGTGGGGGCTCAGCTGCATTTTCTCAAACAAGTATTGGGTACTAGCTGTGCTGTAACTCAATGTCTTTCTGCTAACTAGCACGCATATCAGAGTGTCGTGTTTTTTAAAGAGCCCATATTATAGATGAAATAGGGTCATATTTAGGTTGTAAGGGTCTCCAACAACAGTCTAATATGCATGCAAGGTCATAAAACACTTTGATGGTCTTATAATCTGCATTTATTTTTACCTAATTATCCCAACGACTCCCATATGAATCGTTCAGCGATTCATTTGTTCCCAACCCCCTCCTCAGCGCGAAGCTAATCTGCGCTGATTGGACCGATGACAGCCTGCTGCGATTGGTCGACAGTGACAGGCTTCAGCACGAGACAGAGTGAAATGCCCAGCTGGTAATCAACTATATAAAAGTAGTCACAGTGCACACGCGCTTCATAGTGTAAGGCTTTTTTCACACACACACATAACCCTCCTCAGAAGAACTGGGGAGATCGACGCGAGTCTCTCTCTCTCCCTCTCCCTCTCCCTCTCTCTCTCTCACACACACACACACACACACACACAACGCTCCTCAGAAGAACTAGGGAAAGCGACGCGAGTCTCTCTCTCTCTCTCTCTCTCTCTCTCTCTCTCACACACACACACACACACACACACACACACACAACGCTCCTCAGAAAAACTAGGGAAAGCGACGCGAGTCTCTCTCTCTCTCTCTCTCTCACACACACACAACGCTCCTCAGAAGAACTAGGGAAAGCGACGCGAGTCTCTCTCTCTCTCTCTCTCTCTCTCTCTCTCTCTCTCACACACACACAACGCTCCTCAGAAGAACTAGGGAACGTGACACGAGTCTCCTGTCTCCTAGCTTACGATCGATCGCCATAGCAACGACAAACGGCAGTGGAACGCGAGCTCACAAAAGCCTTTAACGTTAAATCCGTAAACAAAGCGGCACGCGTCGCGTTTTTAACGTGGCTTACATGTGATAAGAGAATATAAAGAGTAACCGCGTGTACTGTACCAGGTTAACAACTCATCTTTGGGTAGAGACTGTCAATATTATCCATCTGAGCACAGCGTGACTTGATTGGACCGGCGGCGTCTGTGTGTGTGTGTCTAGTGTTTTTTCTGTGTTAGTGGGCGGGGCCGCAGGTTTCAAATCTCCCTGGTTTGCGCGCGTAACTACTGGCGAGGCTTGTGTTTCGTGGCTGCGTCATCGCGAAACACCTAATGACTCGTTATCAAGACGACTCGTTTGAAGCACTATGAGTCGACTCTTTTATAGATGAATCAATAGTTTTAAACACTGTACACTTACAGATTTAAGCCTTAGCTGGATATTTCACTTCACTTAGAGCTGTGTTACACACTACATGGAAGGGCATTTTCAAAAACCCATAATATGGGCTCTTTAAGGATGTTTCAGGTAACAAATATAATTATTGCTTTAATTCCAGGATATATCTCTGAATGAAGTGTTTAAGATAAATTCCTGTCAGCCCTGCTGAAAAATCCAGCTTAAACCAGCCTAGGCTGGTTGGCTGGTTTTAGCTGGTTGACCAGCCTGGTTTTAGAGGGGTTTTGGCCATTTTCTGGCTGGTTTCCAGCCATTCCCAGCCTGGTCTTAGCTGGTTAGGCTGGAAAGTGACCAGCTAAATCCAGCTAAAACCAGCTTGACCAGCCTGGTTTAAAGCTGGACATAGCTGGTTTTGACTGGGCTCCCACAGCAATTAAACGCGCCAATTTTGCAATGGCATACAGTTCACCAGAAATGCTTAACCCAGGTTACTAACCAATTAAAAGTCCTTTAGCATACTTCCGCATATACCATATCTATACCCTATCTACATTGTCTCCTCTATCTATGGGAGAAACGCTGTCTAAGCAAAGTCTAAGCCAGTCTAAGCAAAATCTAAGCAAAGTCTAAGCAAAGTCTAAGCAAGTCTAAGCAAAATGCCAGCATGCGTCTGTAGCTCCGATCACGCTCTGCCTCTTTGCCCTTGTTTGGTATCCCCGGTTGGTGCGATGACGCTCAAACAAAATGGCGACGGTTGGTCTCGCCTACTAGTAGCTTTTTTTGGGTTCTTCATAAACCTATGGGTGACGACTCGGATGCTACGTCCATATCTTTTACAGTCTATGGTTTTAACATTTGGTTGCATCTAGGTGGAATTTTTCAATAGACCAAAGGTGTAGTGTTCTTGAAAATACAAAACTTCCACTTAGGTTGCCATTGTTTGTTTATATTGTTGTATCTGCAGTATAAGTCAGACACTAATCCCGCCTCCTCAGTGACATCACACATGTTATTAAAGATGGAAAGTGATCACTGGTTATAGAAGCAGTATGTAGTCTGACAAATGTCTTGCCTGTATTCATCCTATCTTCATTAAAATTATTAAAAAGGATTAGGAAGTTTGGTTAAGTGTGTTGTCGAGAGCACAATGATGGCCATTGAAGCTCCAGCTTTTTGGCGGCTTTTTACAGATGAGCTTTAACCCATAAACTACATACTTAATACAGCAGGCAGCTGAAGGGGTCAAACTATGTAATGTATGATATGCCAGTCACATTCAGTCCTAAATGTCACACATTTTTGCTTGACCGGAACACGAAAATAATGTGACAGGTCAACACCTGCTGCTGTCACATGATCCAGTTAGCAATGGCTGAAGTGACCACAGTTCAATTTCTCAACACTGAGTACTAGCGGTTGTAACGGCCACTTAATGTTTGATGTGCATTGAATAAAAATGTTGTGTCTCCTTTAAGAAGACTTCTTCTATGGTTGCTTTATCTTTTGCATTTCAGCTCGCATGGACAGGAGCTGTGTTCAGTTCTGGCAAGCTCTGGTGTGATGGTCGCTCTAGCGCTGTACAATTCTTTTGTTACAATAGTGTCACATTTTATTTTTGCCATGGACGTTTGAGTCTCTTTTGCCGACTCATTGTTGTTGACTGGCATGTGTGTAGTAGACAGCACTTGGGAGAAACGCATGAAGGCTAATAGGAAGAGCGAATAAAATGAATTGACAATCCAGCAGGCTGACCACACTGTAAAACATCTGGGGCCTCATCTACAAAGACTTGCGTTGAATTAATACTAAAGCATTACGTATGGACAAAGCTGTAAATTTGCGTACGCAGTAAAACATTTAGATGTATGAAACACTGCGTACGCGGAATCCCACGCATATTCTCTTTGTACATCCGAATTAACGTGAAACTGAGCACACGTGCACGAGCGCAAAACCCCTCCCTGCCTCCTCCCCCATATGAATATGGTAATGACTCTACTTTGGCAAAACCAAACGAAAAAGCAATGGCAAATGCAAGCAAGAAGTGAAACTTCAGAGAATGTGAATTGGAGGTGCTCCTATCAGAGGTAGACCGGAGATAAACGGTGTTATTGCAAGTTTGTCCTCCGGAATTAATAACAAAAGAAAAAAAATAGAGTGGGAGAGTTTAGCTGATGTGGTTAACGCAGTGGGGTCTGAACATCACACTGTGAGTGAATTAAAAAAGAAATGGTCCCATGTAAAGGTGCAGGTTAAGAGGAGAACAGCGGTGCACCGTCAACTTACGTAGACTTAACAGGCGGGGAAACAAGGGATGCTAAACTAACACCCTTTGAGAAGAGAGTCGCCTCAATTGTGGGTGACACTTTACTTTCTGGAGTAGTATCCGTGTCTGTGGGAGACACAGATGTATTAGAGGAACACTTTGTTAGGGTGGTATAGCAGCACCCCTTCGCTCTTATCAAGGCAGCGCCACCGGCATTTCAGCTGCCGAATCGTTCGCTCTACAACTGACTGAGTGCGAGAATGGGCATCATTGTATCTGCGCTCTTGGTCAGTTTGTGGGTTGTTGAGGGGGGTTAACAGCCACGTCTTTAATGGATAACCGCGGTCTCCTGATACGCAGTTAAGTAATTACGCTCAATAAAAAAATTTAATAAAAAAACGTAGCTGGAATAATATCTTTAAATACATCACTCACCAAGAAGCCATCCATCGCGCACCCTGCCACCTTGGAGCCTTCGGATTCAACCATTGACAATAGCCGCGTTTCCACTATCGCGCCTAAAGCGAGCGAGCCAGGGCGAGCCAAGGCCAGTCGCGTTTCCACTATCACTTCCGGGGCGTAACCGGGCCAAAGCGGGGCTTCCTTGGGGCCAGCGTCTGGCCTTTTTCGGCCCGCCGAATACCTTGGGCCAAGGAGGGCCAACTGGGGCTTCGGGGCGGGGTTACTTACAAAGGCGGAGTTTTCCTGTCAGGTAAAGAGGAGACAAGATGCTTTCTTCCCTTACATTTGTTTTGCTATCGTCGTTCTCGTCGCTCGGCTGCTCTTTTGCACCTTGCAGCCAAAATCTGTGTTCGAAGTAAATGCGGCCGAACTCGAATGTCCTTATCCAGGGATCGCTGTCTGGCCTTACACCAACAGACCACAAACAGTAAAAAAGCAATCGCTTCGGTGTATCTTCCAGCTCTCGTAGTGATGCCAGGTTGTGTTTGTGGTTATAATTTGAGTTTTTTGTTCCCGCTGAAGTGGGCGGGTTGTGTGACGGGTTGTGTGACGTTTGATTCGGGGGACGTTCTGGGGGCGGTGTTTGCGTGACGCGCTGCGAGCAACTAGCCCGACAGTGGAAACGCGACATGATTTCGGCCTCATTTCTCAACCCCCCGGGTTATTGGCCCGGCCTGGCCCGATTAAAGCCCTGGCTCGCACTGGCCCGATAGTGGAAATGCGGCTAATGTCCTCTAATGAGGCCAACACTGCCATTGCCATAAACTAAAGGTTGTATACATTTGCAAATGCTTTTATATGTTCTAAATCACATAATTGGTAAAAAAAAATTGTCAAATAATCCATTTAATCAATTAAAAATTAATAGCAATGTTTTTCAATGGTGCGATACTTTGTAGTGTGCAATTTAACATAATTGCCTCTAGGAGTCGCCAATGGACATAAAACAAACATACACAAGAATTGCACGTACTCCAGACATGAAGTTGGCGCGGACCAACGCACATTCTCACGTTAATTTCATCGTTAGTAAATTCAAACGTGAGCATGAAATCTGGCGTATGCAAAGTTTTTGTGCGTTGACACATGAGGCCCCTAAAATGTTTTAGTTGTTTTAAAATTCCTCAGCCAAAGTCTGTCATCAAAGTGGTTCAGTGTTATTACCTCCAGAACTGCGTTGAGCATCTGCGCTCCCACAAAATGTCTCACAGTTTCATCTTCTGAGGCACAAGTCATTCAAGATAAAAGCAAAAAGGCTTCTCTTTTCCAACAATTTACATTTTTCCTTTTGATTTTTGGTCCCAGTTTAGTTCTCTTTGACTCATTAGATAGAAACGATGCTTTATTGCAAATGATTTACGCAATATTTGTAATCAGCAATTCGTAACTTATTGATTTAGTGGCTAATTCGTATGAATTTGTTCGATCTCATTCATACAATTAAGTATGATTTGCTAATCCCCAAATGACGGTTGGATTTAGGTGTATGCTTCCTTTTAAAAATCATACATTTCTTATAATTAAACTCATTAGCCACTAATCTGACAAAATGTAAAACAGTTGTTTTCCCTCGTGAGATCAGGCTGGGTATTCCAGATTTGCGCATAAGTTTAACTCGCATATTTATATTAAACATAGCTTATGCAGCTGTATCAGAAATTGATTTTAATAGTGCTCAAATGAATGCCACACTAAAGTTCCTATAAAGGTGAAACAGTCCAGCTGGCCTGCAGTTTGATCATACTGGGTGTAGTAACAGCAGGGTGTAGCTCTGCTGACATTGGAGAGAACGCATAGATTTAAAATAGCTCATGAGCACACGAGAACAGCTATGCAAGCATATCAGAGTGTGCCATATTTGACTTTTTTGCTAAACAGAATTATTTATTATATATTTTATTGCTTCTCTCTTCTGTAATGGTTATAGTTGCGGTTTATGCTACATAGGCTACACTGTAAAAGATTTGACCTTAAATTCACAGTAAATTACTGGCTAATCTTTACAGTACTGTATGTGAATTCACAGCAAATTACTATGAGGTAGTTTACAGTAATTTACTCTGATTTTATTACATTAAATTACTGTGAAATTACACCCATATGGTGTTACTTTACAGATGACAGTAACCTCCATTACTGTGATTTCACAGTATTATCTTGTAGAATTAACTATATTTTACTGTGAAGCAGGCTTACCTCAGCTATTCATTCTGACATTTACCCTGACTTTGAAATCCTTTTGGGTGTTTAACAGTGTTTGGTTCCAGTTTACTGGCTAAGCACAAAGTTATGCTCATTGAAAACTATTTCATATTTCCATATTAACCTTATAAAACTAATTTTAGGTGATTTTAGATGATTTCAGGCTATTTTTGAAGATGGAAGCAAATTGTTTTTGGGGCTGCAATAACATTTTTATTTCTAAATTTCAAAAAAGTGCCAATACTAGCATAAAATTTAATTTGTATTAATGTCTATGTTGAATGAAATAAAAAGAGTTTGAATTCCTATAACTAACATGCAAAAGATATAGCATATAGAATTGTGTGGAACCCGGCATTTTTTTTTTTTGTACTACTACTACTTTGACGACGACGATGACTACTACTATGACTACTACTACAATGACAACTAGTACAACGACAACTACTATGACTTTTTTACAAATTTAAGTTGATTAAACATAAAACAAATAAGTTGTCCGCCCAAAAAACTCAAGAATTGTGCTGTTTCAGCTCATTTTAAATAAGTAGTTTGAAAAACAGCATTCTTTGTGTGCTACTACTACAACGACGATGACTATGATAACTACTGAAACTACGACTACAACGACGATGACTATGATAACTACTGAAACTACGACTACAACGACGATGACTATGATAACTACTGAAACTACGACTACAACGACGATGACTATAATAACTACTGAAACTACGACTACAACGACGATGACTATGATAACTACTGAAACTACGACTACAACGACGATGACTATGATAACTACTGAAACTACGACTACAACGACGATGACTATGATAGCTACTGAAACTACGACTACAACGACGATGACTATGATAACTACTGAAACTACTACTACAACGACGATGACTATGATAACTACTGAAACTACTACTACAACGACGATGACTATGATAACTACTGAAACTACTACTACAACGACGATGACTATGATAACTACTGAAACTACTACTACAACGATGATGACTATGATAACTACTGAAACTAATACTACAACGACGATGACTATAATAACTACTGAAACTACGACTACAACGACGATGACTATAATAACTACTGAAACTACGACTACAACGACGATGACTATGATAACTACTGAAACTACGACTACAACGACGACGACTATGATGACTACTACTACGACTATGATGACTACTATGACTACTACTACAACAATGACGACTACTACAATGACGACGACTACGATGACTACTACTACGATGACTACGCGAAAAATCTTAACAATTGTGCTGTTTCAGCTAATTTTAAATAAGTAGTTTGAACAACAGCATTTTTGAGTGTACTACTACTACTACTACCACTAATAATAATAATAATAATAATAATAATAATAATAATAATAATAATAATAATAATAATAACAATAATAATAGACATTTTAATATAACTGCCTGAATTATAATTATCCCAACTTATAAATATTAGTTATAAATGATCAGCAACAAGATCGTTCTGGATCCACTGCTTATACCCAGTTACACCATCACCAAATTGGAGAAATGCAGAAAAGGTGGGAGAAAGCGAGAGAGAAGTGTGAAAGTGATGCCCCTGAAGCCACAAGAAAATCAGCAGCAACATGGGGGAGTGAGTGAGAAAGTGACACACTCGTGGACATGTTGGATTCTTACATAATTTACATCATTTAAATTGTGTTATTTTGTTGACAAGCTTGAAATACTTCCACACTATTGAATCTGGAGCTACCATTTTCTGTCTGACTACAACTGAGTGGATATAAAAGGGATAGTTCACCCAAAAATGAACATTTACTCACCCTCAAGTGGGTTCAAATCTTTATGAGTTTCCTTTTTTCTGTTGAACACAAAGGAAGATGATTTGAAGAAAGTTGAAGACCTGTGACTAGGGCCAGACGGAATCTGCGGACGTTTTTTGCTATTTCTGCTGAGAATTTTGATAAAAAACTGCGGATTTCTGCGGAATTATTTCGGGAGAATCATAACTAAAACCTTAATATATAAAATAAAAAATAATATATATATTTTTTCTTTTATTTCATGTTTGAAATGCAAATCCAATTAGATTCACTTTATTTGGTAATCAAAGCAAGTCTCTCATATAATATCTCTACTAAAAGACAGAAACTACTAATGTACAAACTGCATTGTATATAAATCAGATGAACATTTTCATATTAGTCAATAATATTACTGTAATTAATATAAAAACTGAATAAATATAGATTTACACACATTTACTCAAGAAAATAAACAGAAATAATGATGAGCTAAAAATCGGTGGAAATCTGCGGAAAATCTGTGGAAAATCTGCGGAATTCTGCGTGCGCAGATTCCATGTGGGCCTACCTGTGACCATTGCCTTTCACAGTAAGAAAAAGAAATACTATGGAAGTCAATGGTTACAGGTTTGAAGCTCCTCATAATATCTTCTTTTGTTTTCAACAGAAGAAAAAAGGTACTGATCTGAGGTAATCACGGATACAAAATTGCAAAAACAAAAGAATTGATTCTTATATTACTGTATATAGGGGTGGAGGAAAATATTGACAGTATGGCAATAATTTCCTCTTGTATCAATACACGGATAACCATATCAATATTTCACCATTGTTTTTTTTTATTACTATAAATTGTTCTATTTGGTTAAATAATAAAGTTTCAGAATTTTTGTTTCAGTTTCGTTTTAGTTTCAGTTTTTTTTTCATTACCTTTTCATTTAGTTTCATTTTATTTCGTTTCGTTTCGTTGCGTTTCATTTCCTTTTCAATTAATTTCTTTTTCATTCTATTTAATTTCCTTTTCGTTTCCTTTTCGTTTCCTTTCATTTAATTTCATTTCCTTTCCTTTTAGTTTCGTATTGTTTAGTTTTGTTTCGTTTAGCACTTTCCATTTTGGGTGACAATTACTTCTCTTTTTCAATTACGTTTTGTTTCTGTTTGCGCTCCCTTTCCGTTTCGTATTGTTTCGTTTTAATTTAGTTTAGTTTCCTTTCATTTAGCACTTTATGTGCGTGCAGCCACATCGCACTGCTACTCATTTGATATTGCGTTTTATACAACAATTTAATGGCATAATCGTGTATATAAGAAAGAAATTCGAACACGGAGTTTCTCAAAATGCTTTTGTAAGAGGAACTACTTTTTCCTGACGTCAGAACAGCAGAAACCGTTGCTTAAAAACACCACACCACTAGTGTTTGAAGTATTCTCTAGTGTAAAGTGATAAATAAACAGAATCAGAATCAGAATTTTATTGCCAAGTGTGCTTCACACACACAAGGAATTTGTTTTGGCTACAGAAGCTTCCAGTGTACATAAAGTGACAAGTGACAACACAAAATAAATATGAAAAAAAAAAGATAAACATTAAACAGATGGGGTTAGTGAAGAAACCTGGATGTTGAGTTGTATGTACAGATTGTTATAAATATACAGGTTATAAGGTGCTGTGTACAAGTGCGAATGTAGAGAGTATTGCATTGTATATTGATATAAGGTGCTGTGTACAAGTGCGTATGAGAAAATATTGCACATATTTATTGCACAGTAGGGGAATATTTAACTGTTCACAAGGTAGACAGCCTGAGGAAAGAAACTTTTCCTGTGTCTGGCTGTTTTTGTGCTTGGTGCTCTAAAGCGCCGACCAGACGGTAACAGTTCGAACAGGTAGTGTGCTGGGTGTGAGGGGTCCAGAGTAATTTTGCGAGCCCTTTTACTCACTCTGGAAGAGTACAGTTCTTTAAGTGTAGGAAGGGTTGTGCCAGTGATACGTTCAGCAGTCCGGACTATTCGCTGTAGTCTACGGAGGTCAGTTTTGGCAGCTGAGCCGAACCAGACAGTGATTGAAGTGCAGAGGATGGATTGGATGACAGCTGAGTAGAACTGTACGAGCAGCTCCTGTGGCAGGTTGAACTTCCTCAGCTGACGAAAGGAAGTACAGTCTCTGCTGGGCTTTCTTCACAATAGAGTCTATATGAATGTCCCACTTCAGATCCTGAGAGATGGTGGTGCCCAGGAACCTGAATGACTCTACTGCAGCCACAATGCTGTTCATGATGGTGATTAAGGGGAGTGCAGGGGGGTTTCTCCTGAAGTCCACTATCATCTCCACTGTTTTGAGTGTGTTCAGCTCCAGGTTGTTGTATCTGCACCATAACGCCAGCCGCTCCACCTCAGGTGATTTTGCTGACATTTTAAGATTATAAGGCTGAACGGCATGAAAGGCCATCAGTCTACAGAGATCTCCCAGTATTTCTCTGTTGCAATCAGGGGATCACAATAATTAACCCCAAAGCAAAGCAAAGCAAACACTAGCAGATTACGATGGTATAAATACAGCACTACCACATTCAAAAGAGAGATCGACTTAAATGTCACATACCTGTTTTATAATTATCTGATCAGCTATAGTTAGAAATACGAAAAGAAAACACTCCCCTAAGAGTTTAATATGCGGTCTCTATCACCATCTTGTGGCGCAACCGTCTTTGCTCTGCTCAGTATGACAGGCTGATGGCCACCGATCTCTGGAATTATGAATATTTTAAAATAGGTATTATCCTTATAAATAAACTTAAAAGCAGACCTTTTTATCGTCATGTCGCCACTTAAAACACTACATAAATAGTAATATCTGATAAAGCAAAATAGGGAACTTTAATATCCTAAAACTACAATGTTTAGCCTAAGCATTTACCAACAGAGAGTTTGAGTTATTCAGATCAGGTTTGTTATTTTCTTTCACATCAGCGTAATGGAACTTTGTTTGGCTGATATTATCGAGTTTTGGAATACACACTGATTAAATGCAGGGGCTTGTGGTTTATGTGGTTTAACTGATTTACAAGTACGCAAAGCATGTTTATAAGGTCAGTAGAGAATGTTGATGAATAGATAAAAATGCTATATTATACTTTTTAAGAGTTCATGACCTACTCCTCAAGAATGCCTTAAGCTGCGGTCACATTGGGCTTTGTGTGTGCGAAATTCTGTCGTGCGGCGCTGCGAAAAGGGGCGGGATTAAACAAGCTTATTAGACATTAAAAAAGCGAGCGATTGCTCCATGTTTTACATTTCTGCCCAGAGGGGTCGTGTTTTGATCCTCGATTGGTCTCATGCAGTCAAGTGATGCGATTTTGCAGGTTAGAATTCACCAAGCTTGAACTTTGCACCGAAGCAACATGCGAAAATTGACGCATGACCCCGCGTTTCCGGTCTGACGCATTCGCGTGCGTATGAATGGAAGTCTATGGGAGGAAAGCAAAGTGTGACCGCAGCTTTAGGAGTCAATAATGAGGAGCCACAGCTGAATCCTAGCTTAATGCGCAAATGTGTATTTAAGGTCATTCTCATCATGATGTTGCATGCAGTGAGGTATACACATAATAAATGTTCTTTAACAAAAATATATAGAATATTTAAAGTGATTTGAATGTTTAAACACTGCAAAAATGCCTTTTTTACTAATGTTTTTTGGTCTTATTTCTAGTCATATTTCTAAAAGTGCATAAATTAAGAGGTATTTCCTAGACAAGTAAAGTTTTATTTTCATAAATAAGAAAAACTTAAGTGAGGTTTTCCTTAAAACAAGCAAAATCATTTGGGGTGAGATAAATAATCTTAGGCGACGCGGTGGCGCAGTAGGTAGTGCTGACGCCTTACAGCTAGAAGGTCGCTGGGTCATTTGGCATTTCTGTATGGAGTTTGCATGTTCTCCTCGTTTTCGCGTGGGTTTCTTCCGGGTGCTCTGGTTTCCCCCACAGTCCAAAGACATGCGGTACAGATGAATTGGATAGGCTAAATTGGCCGTAGTGTATGTGTGTGAATGAGAGTGCATGGGTGTTTCCAAATGATGGGTTGCGGCTGGAAGGGCATCCGCTGCGTGAAATATATGCTGGATAAGTTGGCGGTTCATTCTACTGTGGCGACCCCAGAATAATAAAGCAGAAAAGAAAATGATTGAATGAATGAATAAATAATCTTATTTAAAACATAATATAAAATATTTGTTATTTTACTCGCCCAATTGGTAGATTATTTTGCTAGTTTTAAGGAAAAACTCACTTAATTTTAGCTTTTTACTTATAATTTTTAATTTGACTTCTGAAAATAAAAAGCTGTTTTTACTGTATAGAAAATATTTGTTAATTTAAGATTTGTTTTTTAAATCATTCAACCATATAAGACAAAAACTTGCAGTGAACTTAAACTTAACTTAAAAACATACGAACAAAAGAATGAATGGAAGGACAAATGAATGGACGAATAAATGAATTGATGGATTTAAGAATGAATGAATGAATTAATGAATGATTGGATGGACTTATGAATGAATGAACTGATTGGTTAAATGAATGAATGAATAAATGAATGGATGGACAAATGAAGAATGCATGGAAAAATGAATGGACGAATGAATGAGCTGATGGATTTATGAATGAATGAATGAATGAATGAATGGATTTATGAATTAATGAATAAAACAATAAAAGGATAAATGAATGGCTGAAGAAATGTACGAATGAATGAATATATGAATGAATGAATAAATGAATGAATAAATGAATGAATTAATGAATGAATGAATGAATGAATGAATTAATTAATTAATTAATTAATTAATGAAGGTAAAGAGCTTTTGTAATGAACAAGACAGTGAATGGACAGATAAATGGATGGACGAATGAATGAATGAATGAATGAATGAATGAATGAATGAATGAATGAATGAATGTAAGGACAAACAAATAAATGAATAAATTAATTGATGGATTTATGAACAAATGAATGAATGGAAAAATGAATGGACGAATGAATGAATTGATGAATTGATGGATTTATGAATGAATGAATAAACCAATTAGAGGATAAATGAATGATAAACAAATGTATGAATGAATGAATGAATGAATGAAGGAAGGAAGGAAGGAAGGAAGGAAGGAAGGAAGGAAGGAAGGAAGGAAGGAAGGAAGGAAGGAAGGAAAGAAGGAAGGAAGGAAGGAAAAAGCTTTTTGCTATGAACAAAACATTAAATGAACAGATGAACGAATGAACGAATAAACACACAAATGAATGAATTGAAGTATTTATGAAAGAATCAATGAATTAATTAATCAATGAATCAATAAATGAATTGATGGATGAATAAATGGATGAACGAATGAACAAAACACGATTGGAAGAATGAAGGAATGAATTAATGAATGAATGAACAAACGTCTGCAGCTTTCATATAGCTCTTTTCTTTGTGCTGCTGTACACTTGGAGCACTTTACAATAAAATCAGGGCGTCTGGATTTAGTGAATGGACATTATTAGGAGGTCATGACTGATAAGAGCCAATAAAGGACATTTGGCCAGGAGTGTCATGGGATTTTTAAGCACCAGAGAGAGTCAGGATCTTATCTGAAGGATGGTGCTTTTTATAGTATTGTGTCCCCATCATTGCCTTGGAGCAATCTGGTTTTCCTTATAGCTCACCCATCCAAGAACTAACCTGACATAACCCCGCTTATAGCTTCAGAGGTAACTAGTCTTGGACCACAATGTGATATGACTATACTTTTACTTTTAGTTTTAGTCTACAAGATCTCGAGACACATATCCATTTGAAAGGTGAGGAATTTGTGTGAATTTGTTTGATGTGTTTATTACATTTGACATATGCAGATTTTATGTAAGTTTCAAGAGTTTACACTTAGCTGATGATTCATCAAAAGCTTGTTTGGCATGCTGTCCCGGGAGAGAGCCCCGAGCTCAAGGGATCCTCGAGCCCGGGGCTTCCTCCCGTTTGCAGAGCGAGAGGGGAGCCTGAGCTCGGTGGATCTCAGAACTCCCCGTCTGCAGTAGCTAAGGGAACACGTGAGGAAAAAAGGGGGCTAGACAAATGCTTCATTGTTATGCATGATGTATATATTTGGATGGTGGGAGGAAACCGGAGAACCCGGGGAAAACCCACGCAGACACGGGGAGAATATACGAACTCCTCACAGAAACACCTACCGACCTGGCGGGACCGGGGCTGGCAGTGTTCTTGCTGTGGGGCTAACAGTGCTAACCACTGGGCCTCCGTGCCGCCAGATCTAAAGTGAAGGAGGAGAATGGGGAGGAAGGGGGATTTCTTCCAAACGAAGATAAAGTGGACTGAAAACTGTGGTTATTTATAGTAGCTTATGGCTCGTATGATTGGATGATACTGATTAGCTTAATACATGACCGGCTGTGATAAATCATAAGCACGTGATCCTCTCGAAATTAGTTTATGAATAAACCCCACTTATATTTAAGACCTC
Organism: Danio aesculapii; assembly: GCF_903798145.1. Lineage (NCBI taxonomy): Eukaryota > Metazoa > Chordata > Actinopteri > Cypriniformes > Danionidae > Danio > Danio aesculapii. The sequence continues at coordinate 3,958,958 of NC_079444.1, read as the reverse complement.
ACAAATTTACAGGAATCAGCCAACAATTCATCTTAAAGTGATGTAGTTTTCAAAAGAAACCACATAAAAGGCAAGGAAAATGTCTAACTAATGTTTCAAATGTTTTAAAATGGGTGAAATAGAGCTTCATGCTGATTGAACATATTATATGACAAAAATATTTACGAGTAAACAAAAACAAAACACTTTTTTGACCCGCACTCATTCAATTATGGAAAGGAATAATTGACCATACTAAAGTTGATTATATATTTAATATATTTCAAATAATTAAAACCTTCTTGTTGACAAACCTAGTGGTTTAAAGGAGACTGGCAAAGACCTTTTTGAACATTTTTTATTTATTTAAAATGACAATGAATTAAAATATTTTGGCACTGTGACCCTTAGCGGATTCTTTAGTATAATTGAAGTCATAATATTTAGCCTCCCTTGAATTTTTTATTTTATATTTTTCAAATATTTCCCAAGTGATGTTTAACAGAGCAAGGAAATTTTCACAGTATGTCTGATAATATTTTTTCTTCTGGAGAAAGTCTCATTTGTTTTGTTTCGGCTAGAATAAAAGCAGATTTTAATTTTTTTAAAACCATTTTACGGTCAAAATCATTAGCCCCTTTAAGCTACATATTTTTTTCGATAGTCTACAGAACAAACCATCATTATACAATAACTTGCCTAATTACCTTAACCTGCCTAGTTAACCTAACTAACCCAGTGTCACTTTAAGCTGTATAGAAGTGTCTTGAAAAATATCTAGTCAAATATTATTTACTGTCATCATGGCAAAGATAAAATAAATCAGTTTTTATAAATCTGCTCTCCGTTAAACAGAAATTGGGGAAAAATAAACAGGGGGGCTAATAATTCTAACTACAGCTGTACGCCATCAAATGATTCATGTTTTCAAAGATCCCAGACAAGATTTTGTGTGCATAAGCACTTTGTATATAATACACTTTAGTGGGTGTCTGCTGTAAATCATAATAAAATGCAGGATAATGCAAATAAATATATTAATCAATTAATAAAATTAAAATTTATATTGGAATATATTTGAAAGTTTTAAAATCCTGTTGTTTGTTTTATATGTTATTATTATTGAATTTAAGCAGCTTTTAAATTATTAAACAGATTTTAAGGCAGGGGTCACCAATCTCGGTCCTGGATTTAGCTCCAACTTGCCTCAACACACCTGCCTGGGTGTTTCAAGTATACCCAGTAAGACCTTGATTAGCTTGTTCAGGTGTGTTTGATTAGGGTTGGAGCTAAAATCTGAAGGACACCGGCCCTCCAGGAACAAGTTTGGTGATCCCTGTTTTAAGGCCAATATTATTAGCCCTCTTAACCCTTTGACTGACGCTCTACCAAATGGTTGACCATGTGTTTGCTGTTTTAAATAATAACTGTTAATGTCATTTAAAGAATGACTGTTTTAAATAATGGTTTACACTCACAGCATTGTTGGTTTACAAAAAAAAAAAAAACACACAATCCTGTTGCACTTGATTTAAAAAAAAAAAAAACGTTAAATGAGAATATATTTTTGGTATCCTTAAAAAGAAGGTGATTTAGTGAACAAAAATTATTTTATTTTGATTATGTTTTTAAATTAACTGGTCTTACGCTTCAGATTTTCAGATTTTTCATAGTATACGTATTAATTTCGTTACTTTTACCATAAACTGACATATCAACCATTTGGTAGAGGTTGACATTTTAGAAACAATGGGATCTGTTGACACATTGAGTGTGTTAACTAGCGACATTAGGAGTGCGTCGACATTAGGAGTGCGTCAACATTAGGCGAGCATCAACATTTTTTTCTTGGTGGGGTAGTTAAAAGGTTAAGAAACCATTTTTTTTTTCGATCATCTACAGAACAAACCACTGTTGTCTAATCACTTGCCTAATTAACCTAGTTAAGACTTTAACTAGCACTTTAAGCTTAATTCTAGTATCTTGCAAAAAAAAAAAGTAGAAAATATTATGTAAAAATTTTTAAAATGGTAATTGAAAATATTGTTTAGAAATCTCTTCAGGAATATCTTAGGAATATTTTTAAAATATTTACAATTTCACAAGAGCTAATAATTTTACCCTATGTTCTGTATGTTATTAAACGTTTTGTTATAATATGAATAGTGTATATCAGCAGGCTTTGTAAAGCATCTTCACTTCAAATGATTTCGTAATATCTATACCAAACCACAAAGAACTTCTCAAAGACTTCCTGTCTCAAAGCGCTCTCTGGGAAAACTATGTCCAGTCTATTTTTGTCTGTCCTCTGGGACAAGTGCTTGACTCCCGATAAAGGACCATCATCAGAAAAGAGTTCAAGACATTCTTGGCAGATAAGAGAGACAATGAATAACATATAGCTTACACAAGACTGCCTGCATTTGCGAAGAAAATTAAGGCTCGTATTGTGATCGTTCATATACCCTAGATCAGCAGAATTGAACGGTCTCTGATGTTTTTCTTATAAAAAAAAATTATTTGGAGGAAGAAAAAAGACAATGGGATACATCGAGCAATGCTGAGTTTACACCATGTGTGGAACTAATGCTGTGTTCACACCAGACGTGGCATGTAAATAGACACATAAACATTTTGAGTTTACTCGCTTCATTCGTGCGTCAAATTCACTTCACAATAAACACAGATTCGCGTCGTGGGCAGGGCTTCTGTCTACCCGGTGACACTAGCTTCATTGCTAAATGGCTTACATGGATTTTATTGAGAGTAGCTGTGCTTTGGGAAGGCATTGCGTTGCGAATTTCTGCTAAAGTGACGATTTTCCAACTCAAGCGATACACACGTTAAGCCATCAAACGCGCCACACGCTCAACTCACACTGCTTCATTCACACAAATAGCGAAGTGATCGAAGTGCTGCGCAGGATGCCTATTCACGTCTTTGCACTGTCTTAAGCCTGGTTTATACTCCTGCGTCAAGTGATCGGCGTGACCCACGGCGCATGCAACGCGCGTAGCTGTGCATTCATACTTCTGCGTACTGTTTCTGTTGCTCTGCAATAACACTTCCGAAACGCTAGTTGGCAGTGCGGTGTTTATGTTCCTCTGTCTCGAGTTTCTTCGCTGGTGTTTTGTTTTTTCTGAACGCTTCCTTAATGTACAAGTGGTTCAAACTTGCTCATTTTGAGGCAGGAACCGGCGGACGTGCAACAACTTTAATCATCATAACACAAAACAAAACTTTCCATCCGGAGCTCCTTCACGGGACTCCACACTTGTAAACAATCATTCAATCTGGCTCACGTGACTCTCAGTCCCGCCCACACTCATCAGTGCTACCAAGCTGACCAATCACGGAGCTTGCGCTACGCGTTGTTGCGACGTGTAGTTACATTTTTAAGAGGTGCGAGTCAGGGGCAACGGCGAGGGCTATGTGTACACACGTAGGCCACGCCGTAGCATGTGCGCTTGACGCAGAAGTATAAATCAGCCTTGAACATGTACATCACTCACGTTTGATGTTTCATCCATGTCTGGTGTGACCGCAACATGAGTATTTGCCAGCCTGATCTCAGGAGGAAACATAACTATTTGACCTTTTTATCAGTATTAATAGCTAATTCGTATGAATTCGTAGAGTTTAGTCGAACGGAAATGTACGATTTTAAAAAGGAGGTGTGGCATCCAACTTTCTCTCTTTTGTGGAGTCAGGAAACGGTGTTGTATGCTCTCCACTGCAGACATCCATAATCCTACATAACTAATTTCGTTTTTAAGATCAAACATTTGTTTCAAAACTATTTCTAAATTCAGTTCTAATTTCAAGCAAACTAATAAATGAGCTATAATAACGAAGTGTGGACAAACAACTGAGTAATATCCAAATACACATGCTATGCCCCATATGGTCCCAAATCTGTCAGGTGAACAAATCTAACAACTAACGCGCTCTGCGCTGGACTTTAGACCTGCTTTCAGCTGGTCTATTGCTCAGTCTGTTTTAGTTCCTCAAAATAGCAACGAGTCAACAATGCGCCTTAACACACCTCTTCTCAGACCGAAACACCCATGAGACCACAAAGTGGCACAAATGGATTTGCTATTAGGGTTGAGTTGGTCTGAAAATAGCAACACGTTTTGAAAACACGTCTTGCGCCTTATTGCGCCGGGTGTATGATAGGGCCCTATGTGTGACACGTTTCCATGAACACAATGAAATTCGCCTTAGTTGCTCAAGTTCAAGTCAATGAACTGAGGTGAAAACTAAGTGTGAGGAGTAAAACATTTAAAAATTCCATGAGTATACTTGAGCAAGTCAAGTGGCATGATGCTTTGCGTTTGGTGAATTTGAACAAAGATTTGAACTTTTTAATATCTTTACTGTCTAGAAAATACAGGGTGGACCATTTACATGGATACACCTTAATAAAATGGGAATGGTTAATGATACTATTGTCCTGTTTGTGGCACATTAGTATATGTGAGAGGACTCATATAAGAAGAAAGTTACATTAAATCCAAGCACACCACTGTTTTTCTTGTAAAATTCCCAATAAGTTTGATGTGTCACATGACCCTCTTCCTATTGAAAAAACAAAAGCTGGATCAAAGATGGCGACTTCAAAATGGCCATCATGTTCACCACCCATCTTGAAAAGTTTGCCCCCTCACATATACTAATGTGCCACAAACAGGACGTTAATATCACCAACCAATCCCATTTTATTAAGGTGTATCCATATAAATTGACCACCCTGTAAAACATGTTGAGCAACATGGTGGCTCAGTGGTTAGCATTGTCGCCTCAAAGCAAGAGGGTCGCTGGTTCGAGCCCCAGTTGTCAGTTGTCATTTCTGTGTGGAGTTTGCATGTTCTCCCTGCATTGGCGTGGGTTTCCTCCACAGTCCAAAGACATGTGGTATAGGTGAATTGAATAAGGTAAATTGGCTGTAGTGTTTGTGTGTGAATGCAAGTGTGTATGGGTGTTTCCCAGTACTGGGTTGCAGCTCCAAGGGCTGCATAAAACATATGCTGGATAAGTTGCCGGTTCATTCCGCTGTGGTGAGCCTTGATTAACAAAGGGACTAAGCCGAAGGAAAATGAATGAATGAATATATGCTATATTTATGAATTCAGAAACGCTTGTTATTAGCGCCACCCCTGGCCATTAGGTGGACCGCTCCTGATTTTTATCCTTTTCACACGACGGCAATGACACTTTTCAATGGTCAGCAGCATCTTAAATCGAATATTTTAGATTGAAAATAAAAAACGTAATGTTTATAAGAAGTGTTTCTAATGCAGGATCTATGGGTTGGACATTAAATGTGACATTGTTCTCTCTTCTGGCTGAAAAGCACACAATCTTTTATAATTGTGAAAACACTATCGTGGGTTTTTTTCTTTTGTTATTTGAGCAAACACAGAAATGTGAAATATTTGTGCTGTAATCTACTAATACTGAATATCCCAACACCATCCATGCTTTGAATGGGACATTTAGATCAAGGGTGGTGTTGCAAAAAAATAAATGAGTGAAAGATAGAGAAGAACCCAGTCCAGGAGACTTGAAACAAGCAGAATCTTCATTATTAAGACGTGTTGGTTAGTCTGCAGTCATACAGCGTCTTCAAGAAGTCCATGTGTCTTCAGAGCCAATTGGAGGTCTGTAGTCTGCGAGTTTTATCACAAGTCTGATTTGAGACAAAGATGTCCTGTCTATAATGTCTTAGGAGGAGAGGAGCTGGCTAAACTTGGTTAGTCTGCAGTCATACAGCGTCTTCAAGAAGTCCATGTGTCTTCAGAGGCAATTGGAGGTCTGTAGTCTGCGAGCTTTATCACAAGTCTGATTTGAGACAAAGATGTCCTGTCTATAATGTCTTCCTAGGAGGAGAGTAGATGGCTAAACAAAGCATGCAAATTAAGTTTTGGAGTCAGCATGATGACCAGCATATAGGTGTTAGAAACCTGCCCAGCAACTGACCACACAAGTTAATCAACAAATGGGTTTATTTGGCCTGAAAGTATCACCTGAAGACAAAGGCAGAGCATTCTGCCTGTAGAATTCGCATCACTTTGGCTGAGCCAGTAGTCAAAAAGACAAAGGGTAAATGTCCCTCATGGCTGGGCTATTAATAGTTTCTAATTAAATGATATAATTAAAAACCAAAGGAAATAACTTTTCAGTTATATGTTGATTATTGTTCATTTGAAACTAGATTATTTATATTTATATTTCCACAGTGGCCAAACTTTTTCCTATAAAGGGCCAAGAAGCAAACTTGATTGAGGACTGTGGGCCGAATGTATACCAAACCTTGTATATGATTCTCCATGTAAATTCTTAGATATAACAACCATAGAAAAGATTCCTATATTATTTTGTCTTGATGAAGAGGCTTTCCATCAGAAATGTCATCAGCATTGCTTACATTGGAGGCGTCAGCTGTAGGAGTGAGCAGTGACACATACTGTGACAGCTCGGGTCATTGGTCAGATACAACAGAGGAAACAGACTGTTTCTTGATCTCAATGAAGGTTTTGTCAAGTTCATCTGCTGTGACTCAATGGCTCCGAGTACATTCTGTTTGGCAGAACTTCTGATCCGGGCTCATGAAATGCTGTGCATGTGATGCAGTTTCAAAGTGAAATGTCCAGCGAGTGCCGCTAAATGTTCAGCTTTCTCTAAAACAGATCAAACTGATTGTTTTATTGATTTATTATGTTGATTTATCAAAAATATAAAAGACAAACGTTAGCAAGGGTGGCGGACCGGGTAGCGCTGTCGCCTCACAGCAAGACGGTCACTGGTTCAAGTCTCGGCAGGGTCAGTTGGCATTTCCGTGTGGAGTTTGCATGTTCTCCCTGTGGGTTTCCTCCAGGTGCTCTGGTTTCCCCCACAAGTCCAAAGACATGCGCTATAGTTAAATTGGGCATCCACGGCATAAAACATATGCTGGATACGTTGTCGGTTCATTCCGTTGTGGTGATTAATAAAGGAACTAAGCCGAAAATTAATTAATGAATGTTAGCAAAAATTTCGATTCTCACAGACTACATTACCCAGCGTCCCTCAGCATGACCATCAACCACACCTGTCCCCGATCATCACTCACTATCACAGTAGCTGTGTCTCATTTCAGAGGCTGCGCCTTTCAAACATTCTCAGATGCTTCTCCTAAAACTTATTTGGAGAAGCAAGAACATGGAACAAATGCAGCAGTGCTACACTCATTTCTCATGGTTTGTTCCAACTACAATTGGATAACAAATGATAAATACAAAATACTATAGTTAATATAATTATAATGATAATTAAGATACACTCCTGTTAAATAAACGCCCTGAAACAGATATAATGGATCTCTTATATCGGTTCAACCTACACTTGTGGACTCATTGGAGTGGTATGGTACGGGTCACCTATATCAGGCTTGCATTTCCACTGCCAAAAAGGTACCCTGTTGGTGGGCGTGGTTTACGACAGAAAGTTTTAGTCGACGTCATTCTCGCTTGAGGATATGTCTACAGTAAAGCTGTACGGGTTGTTCACATATCACATGAGAAGCACTTCTCGCATACACACCATACATAAACACCTGTGTATAAATGTTCATTACTATCTTTTCTTTGAACATGATTTGATTATAACTGCAGATTAATGACAGTGTGAAATAGCCTACTGTAATGTCTGTGATTATATTAAATAATTAAATAAATGCAACATATATGAACACATACAGCCCCTTACAGTCTCCGATATGTTATCAAATGACAGAAAAACTACACACGGCATACATTTAGTCCTTATTTGGGTTCAAAAACAACAAGCAATATAGCCCACAGTCAGAGCAAACCTCTCATCTGTGTCTTTAATCTTCACCAGCACATGTAACCTCTGTTAGAATATAAGTCCGTCATTCCCAGTTCATAATAGTCCAAAAGTCGATGCTATTAGTTATACATGACAGTTTGTTCATGTTTTAGGTTGCTGAAAGAATCAGCCACCGTGTCACCCATATTGTTTCATCAAAAAAAAAATTGTATGTGTATTAGGGAACCTTTGTTTTGGAAAAACCTTTGTTTCAAGAGTTTGCACTTAGATGTTGCTTGACAAATGTTAGCAGGCTTGGCATGCTGTCCCGAAAGAGAACCCTAACATCGAAGATAATTGAGCCCAGGGCTCCTGCCTGGTCAATTGAGAATGTAAGGGGAGTATGAGATCAGGTAGTTCTCGAGAGCTCCCCGTGGTAAAGGAAGAAAGGGGGAGAAGGGGTGGATGGGGTGTTTCTTCTGAAAACGAAGATAAGGGAGTAATTTTAGCTAGGCTACTTATAATGAGTTTGGATTAATCTGATTGGCTAACTAATGATTGTAGATGAGAGATCAGCTGTGGTCAATCACATCACGTGCTCCTCTCGAAATAAGTTTGTGAAACTTCACTTGAAGACTCTCACTATTTATCTTTGACTCATTCATACATTCAACTTTAATTATCATGAAATAATTAAGTCTAGTTTTAATCTTGTTTATGTGATAAGTTAAGCATTTGCACTAAAATACTTTTAGTATTATTTATCATTTTAATAATAAAATATAGATTTTATATCAGAAACATATCTGAAGCCATTATTAATGTAAAATAATGCAAAATATGATAAAAGTATGATAGAGAACTTTTGATTCTGTTGCTAATTGTTGTTTAACTAAAGTCAGAATTGTATTTTGCTTTAGTGCATGGGCCTCAGTGTTTAAGGGTGTTTACACCTCTTAAGAGTGGTGCTGGATTGATGTCAGAACTAGAATGAACAAGTCACTTTTAGTTCCCTCAAGTTTTTTCCTATGGGGTTTTATATGGAATTTTCAGTTAATTAGTAAAATAAGGTCTGTGAAAAAACTTGAGTGTTTTGTTCTACGACATAAACTGCCTCACACCCCAAACTTTAACCTGTAATATGGGTAAAACACAAAAATCAGCTTGTTTTTGTTAGGAGTGTGTCTAATTTATGTTGGAGAGCAAGCATTTTCCTCATAAACTGTAAAAAATATCCGTTAACTAGCAGTTTTCTGTGTTTTGTGATTCATTTTTTTGTTTTTCCCATTTTATTTATGTCTTTGAATGCATGACGAGACCTTGATCTTTCTTTACAACAACTTTTATCCTTGAAAAGTTAAAAAAAAAAGACTTTTACTAACATTTTTAATAGTTTAAAGTCTGGGTTGTTGTTGGATATTGCGCTACAAAAGTAATAAACTGCCGGTACATTTTCTGTTATTTTCCAGACTTATTTCTCTTTATATTATTTCTTAAGTTAAACATTCGCACAAAGCATTTACTTTTAGTATTACTTATCATTTTAACAAAATAAAAATATAGATTTTGTATCTGTCAGGAACATATTTGAAGCCATTATTAATGTAAAATGTGCTAAAAGTATGATAGGGAACGTTTGATTCTGTTGCTAATTGTTGTTTAACTTATTGTTAAATCTTTTTAAACAATAACTGAGTTGACAATAACAGAGCTGCCATTTTTCACCATTTTGGGCTCGGATGCAACAGATGTGACCAATCTGGATTTCGGTGCTTGCGTGTGTGCATTTAGATCTGTTTTAAAGTAAAAAGTCAGAATTTTACTTTGCTTTAGTGCATTGGCCTCAGTCTTTAAGGGTGTTTACACCTTTTAAGAGTGGTGCTGGATTGATGTCAGAACTCGAATGGACAAGTCACTTTTAGTTCCCTCAAGTTTTTTCCTATGGGGTTTTATATGGAATTTTCAGTTAATTAGTAAAATAAGGTCTGTGAAAAAACTTGAGTGTTTTGTTCTACGACATAAACTGCCTCACACCCCAAACTTTACCCTGTAATATGGGTAAAACACAAAAATCAGCTAGTTTTTGGTAGGAGTGTGTCTAATTTATGTTGGAGAGCAAACATTTTCCTCATAAACTGTAAAAAATATCCGTGAACTAGCAGTTTTCTGTGTTTTGTGATCAATTTTTTTGTTTTTCCCATTTTATTTATGCCTTTGAAATGCATGACGAGACCTTGATCTTTCTTTGCAACAACTTTTATCCTTGAAAAGTAAAAAAAAAAAGACTTTTATTAACATTTTTAATAGTTTAAAGTCTGGGTTGCTGTTGTATATTGCGCTACAAAAACCTTGCAAACAACTGGCAGTATATTTTATATATGCAGACTTATTTTTATATATGCAGACTTATTTCTCTATATATAATTTCTTATCCATTATATTATTTTAAACTACAAAAATGTCAATAGTGTTCAAGCTCCCATAATGCAATTCTTAGATTAGTAAATAAAGAGAAAACACTTGTGCATCACAAAATACAGAAACTGTAATTAACAAATATTTATTACAGAGTTAACTGAAAAAACCCATTGTGAAACTTCATAAGCAACCTACTATAAATCATTCTGGGGGCTGACATTATTCCTGTAACACTCTTTCAACTTCAAATGAACACTGTACTGCACATCAGCCCTATTCACATAGGCTTTTCTTACAGTAATGTTTTTACAGTATGAAGCAGTGTTTGTCAAAGGAGAATGTGGCCTGTGTGGGAGTAGATGATCTGAATGGTCTCTGACTCTGCTATAGTGCCATTCTTGGTGGACTTCCAGTTGTTTTAATCTCAGGAAATCCCTTATATTTTGTGTCTCGCATTAAGACGAAGCACTAATGAATTAAAGACTGACCCTCAGATGTAGTAGAGATGGAGGAGGCGTTTTCAGCCCTCGATGCAGATGTTTTCCATTTGAGTTGCAAAACAAATCTTCATTGTTTGGCTCTTAGCGGCCCAAAACTCTCAACGTCACATCTGAGCATATAGCTAGGAGTGTAAAAATAAAAGTCAAACTCAAATGAAAGTATTCATTCATTTGGCTTAGTCCCTTATTTATATGAAGTCACCACAGCGGAATGAACCACCAACTATTATGGCATGTTTTGAGCAGCGGATGCCCTTCCGGCCACAACCCAGAACTGGGAAACACCCACACACTCTCACATTCGCACACGCACTCATACATACAGCCAATTTAGTTGTATAGTGCAGTGTTTCCCAACCCTGTTCCTGGAGGCACACCAACAGTACATATTTTGGATGTCTCCCTTTTCTGACCCATTAACTTCAGGTGTTGGAGTCTCTTCTGATGTTATGATAAGTTGATTCAGGTGTGTTTGATTAGGGAGAGGTTGAAAATGTGTACTGTTGGTGTGCCTTCAGGAACAGGGTTGGGAAACACTGCTATAGTGTATGTTTTTGGACTGTGATGGAAACCGGAGCACTCGGAGGAAACCCACACGAACACGGGGAGAATTCCACACAGAAACACTGTTGGTCCAGCCTGGACTCACACTAGAGACCTACTTGCTGTGAGGCCAAAATGCTAACCACTGAACCACCATGCCACCTATATGAAAGTATTGATGATGACTAAAAATAAATAAATAAATGATAATGTAATTGTATTTAAGAATTAAAAATGTAAAATTACCCAATGGGAAACATAAAAACAAAAGCAAAATTGTTGTTTCAGCATATTGAATAACCATAATGCGAAGTTACAATTTAAATGTATAAAACAACAATTAAAATGTAGCAAGGTGGAGGACAAAATGTTCAGCCCTTAAAGAAAATCCTGTCCATGTGTTCTTGTTTCTTGATCACTAAGTGTAACAGTATGGGCCCTATCACTCTGCGCAATAATCAGGAACTGGTGTGTCTGAGGTGCATGACGGGAGATGTAGTTCATTAAAGTGCCACATGTGTAGTTCTCCAGCGATCTGCATAGGCTAGATCACTGGTGATTGTGACATTAAGCATGATTTACAACTAATCTAACATATACTGTAATGTTCATTTACTGTAATATTCAAATATTTCTTTTCATAAAATATGCAAAGCAATCAAATATTAATTGTACGCTTGGCATTAAAATATTAACTGCATATCAAATTCTCATCACTGGTTCCTATTTACACTAATTTGTATGCTGAATATTCTGCCAATATACTAAATAGATAGATTATAGATATACAGCCTTGGGGGGGGTGGGGGTTTGGGGTGTGACATAATAGACCACTTAAACATTTTCGACGTTCTCAAGATTTACTGGATATGTTAGTTATAGCTTGGAGTAAATTTTTAATATAGTTTATTCTTCGAAGGTCTGATATTTCTTCTAATTACTAAATAAATAATTGTCATTAAAAGCATATTTTATTGTTATATCATAAAAATATCAGTAGATTAGCTGTTTTCCGTATTTTGTGATTCATATTTTTCCCCGTTTTTATATGCTATTAAATTGCATTATGGGATATTGATCTTTTTTCCAAAAACGTTTATTAATTTCCGTAACTTCCGACTTTTATTAACATGTTTAATAGTTTAAAGTGATGTATAGTCTGGGTTGGTACGCTACAAAACCCTTGTAATAAACTGCCAGGACATTCTCTTTTTGTTTTACAGACTTATTTCTCTATATATTATTACTTATACGTTACATTAATGTCAAACTACTAAAATGTCAAAAAAGTGTCACTTTGTTAAACTGTAGAGTTGAATTATCAACAGTCGACAGAGGAGAGATCAACATCCCAAAATTCAATTCACAACCGTAAACAAGTGAAAAACGCTTATAAAATCACAAAATACAGAAACTGTTTATTAACAGGTATTTTTTTACAGTGTATATATTCATTTATATATATATATATATATATATATATATATATATATATATATATATATATATATATATATATATATATACATATATATATATATATATATATATTTATTTATTTATTTATTTATATATTTATATATATACATAAATCATAAATTCAGAACTTTAAACATTGGTATTGGGTGGCAAAAAATGACTATGAACATGTCTGCACCAGCCTGATCTCACGAGAAAACGTAAGTATTTTACGTTTGTCAGTTTAGTGGCTAATTCGTACGAATTCGTACGAGTTCAGTTGTACGAAATTGTACGATTTTAAAAAGGAGGCGTGGCACCTAACCCCACCCCTAAACCCAACCGTCATTGGCGGATGAGCAAATCGTACTAAATTGTATGAATTAGATCGTACGAATTCATACGAATTAGCCACTAAATCAAAAAGTTACGAATTGCCGTGAGATTGTGTTGGTCTGCACACATTCCACTTTTTTTGGTAGTTTATACAGCCAAAAATGCTCTAAATAACAATTTTTTAAAATGTTTTTATTTTTATTATTTTGAAAAAATTGTCATCGGTAGCCTTCAGAATAAAATAAAAATCAACTACAAGTCATAAATCTTGAGAATTTTCTATTTATCTTCACAATTGTTTTTTCAATAACATGCTGAAGCAACGCGTTGGTTCTTACAGGTTAAAAACAAATGTGCTTGTCTGTTTATCATATTTATCGTGAATAATATGGGAGAATATAAAAAGGAAAACATTTTCAAAGCTTAAACAAAATTGTAGGAGCTTCCTCTTCAGAAATGTACTCAAAAGTACAAACAGTCAGTCTGAATTGCAAGGGAAATGAGTAAAGTACAAATACCTGAAACAAAGTAAAGTTTTAGCGAGATGCTGTGCTGTGGTGGGTCTGGATTTGAGTCTGATATTTGAGGATTACGTGTGTCTTATTTCTGCTCTGCTATGTGTCCACATACTGGCTGTGAAATGGATCTGCTATTCTCTGCAGTGGAGTGTGGTGTCAATCCGTAGGGCATGTAAGCAGTGACGAACGCACTGCCGGTGTAATTACAGCCCTGCGGTCACATGAGAAATCACTCTCATAGATTCAGAGGCCATGCTGTTTTGATGCACATTAAAGAAACATCTGTGAAAGAGCCATGGTCAAGCTTAATTACTGGAGTATTTTACAAGCCTGCAGATTGTTAATGTAAACTGAAAAGCATTTTAGAATGATAAAACAAGATATTTGATTTGAAGTTCTGCAATCCAGGCTTGCAGAACCCTGGTTAACATGCACCATCACCCGTACTACAATTCTGTCACCTTATGAACTACAAATCCCGTCATGCAACTCACACAGGCCTGTTCCAATCATTACACAGACACAGCTGGAAGCTGATTTAGGACTTATTACATAGACTATTATACATCACTCTTCCACACACTTTGCTGAGTCTTGTTACCTTGTAACTCTATAAAGCATCTTCTTGTCTTGTCTAGCCGTATTTTGACCAATTGCCTTGTTTTATTGTTTTAAATTGTTTCCGCCGCCTGTATCAACCTTTCGCCTGTTTTTGACTATGATTCTGGATTACCCTTATGCTACTGTTTGCTACCTGTTTGACCGTTGCCTGCCTGATTACTCTTATTAATAAACTGTATATGGATCCTCACATTTGTTGTCCAGCTTCAGTAACATACAGTCGCTGGACAATGAATGTGAGGATCCACATGCAGTTGGCTAAACAAGACAAGAAAAGAAGACGTTTCATAGAGTTACAGGGTAACAAGACCCAGCAAAGTGTGTGTGCAAGAGTGGTGTATAATAGTCTGTTTATTGAGTCCTTGATCTGCTTCCAGTGTGTGTAATGATCAGAAAACCGGAACAGGTGTGTGTGAGTTGCATGACGGCATTTGTAGTTTATAAGGTGACAGAATTGTAGCCGATGATCGTGACAGTATGTATGTATGTATGTATACACTGTATGTATGTACTGTCTATCTACAGTATGTACAATATTTATGTGTGTATGTACTGTATGTATTGTATGTATGAATGTATATATATATAAATATACATACATGTATGTATGTATGTATGTATGTATTTATGTATGTATGTATGTATGTATATATAAATGTATATATATATATATATATATATATATATATATATATATATATATATATATATATATATATATATATATATATATAAAAAAGACTGTTTTTATGAAGTGTGATTATAAAAAATAGAATGAATTATTTTTTAATGTTAGAGGCTGGCTGTATACACACTCTATTGCCACACAACTATGTATAAACCCTTTTTAAAAGTCAATTTTGCATATTAGGTCCCCTTTAAGACTCCACAGTCACATATCACAATCAGTAACTACGCTTGAGTCACCACAGTTCTCAGCTCAGTCAGTTCCTCTTAGATTTCATGTAAAATCCAGTGGCATCGTTCACCGACAGAAGTGTAGGGGTCCATTTTTTAAAGGCCCATTTGTTCACATCTGGATAACATATCAGTTGTTTCCCTTGTCTGAGCTCACAGGGGACCAGACTCACTGCAGCAGTGCTCAGTGCTGGAATGTGCTCATGAAATTGTGTCAAAGAGAGCCAAGATATGTGAGCGCACACTCAACAAAGCCAAATAACCTACATATGTGGCTCAGATTCCCTCTGTGGGCTTCTGTAGCCATGTAAAGTGAGTAAGAATTAAATCACCTGCAGAGAGCAAACCTGTGGAGCTTAGATTATGATGTCATTTCGTTATTTGAAAGACGGCATTGAAAGGTTGTGGACAAACTTTTTGGTGGAGCTTTGTTTATGCTTCCTTGAACCATACAGTGTTATTTCCCCAACACTTACTGGCTTATGCATACTAGCTTTCTTGATTTACTTATGTTAAAGGTGCTGTAGGAGATCTGTGAAAATGCTAACTTTAGCACTATAGCATTGTTCCTCTCTGCTGTTCAAAGCAAGTTTATAAATGCACACACCAACTAGATGACCATAGACAACCTTATGACTCTAGATCATGTGTTATTTCCCCAACACTTTGTGGCCTATGCATACTAGCTTTCTTGATTGCAGTAGGAGATCTGGAAACATGCTAACTTTAGCCCTATAGCATTAAAAACGCTTGTCCCTCTCTTCCGTCTAAAGCAAAGTCATGAACGCACACACAGAATAGATGACCATAGACAACCTTATGACACTAGATCATTTGTTATTTCCCCAACACTTTGTGGCCTCCCTACTGAAAAAAACAGCTTAAACCAGCCTAAGCTGGTCAGGCTGGTTTTAGCTGGTCACCCAAGCTGGTTATAGCTGGTTTCCCAGGCTGGTCATAGCTGGTTTGTCAGGCTGGTTTTAGAGGGGTTTTGGCCACTTTTTAGCTGGTCTTAGCTGGTCAGGTTGGTCTTAGCTGGTCAAGCTGGTCTTAGCTGGTTTTAGCTGGTCAGGCTAGTCTTAGCTGGTTTTAGCTGGTCAGGCTGGCTTTAGAGGGGTTTTGGCCACTTTTTAGCTGGTCTTAGTTGATCAGGTTGGTCTCAGCTGGTGTTAGCTGGTCATAGCTGGTTTTAGAGAGGTTTTGGCCACTTTTTAGCTGGTCTTAGTTGGTCAGGTTTGTCTTAGCTGGTTTTAGCGGGTCAGGCTGGTTTTTAGAGGGGTTTTGGCTACTTTTTAGCTGGTCAGGCTGGTTTTAGATAATCAGGCTGGTTTTAGCTTGTCAGTCTGGTCTTGGCTGCTCAGGCTGGTTTTAGCTGGTCAGGCTGGCTGGTCTTAGTTGGTTTTAGCTGGTCAGGCTGGTCTTAGGTGGTCAGGCTGGCTGGTCTTAGTTGGTTTTAGCTGGTCAGGCTGGTCTTAGGTGGTCAGGCTGGCTGGTCTTAGCTGGTTTTAGCTGGTCAGGCTGGCTGGTCTTAGCTGGTTTTAGCTGGTCAGGCTGATCTTAGCTGGTTTGAGTTGTGCTTGGCTGGTTAAATTTCTTTTCAGCTTTACCAGGCTGGGAGACCAGCTAAAACCAGCTACTTCCAGCTAAAACCAGCTAAGACCAGCCAACCAGCTTAGGCTGGTTTTAGCTGGTTTTTTCAGCAAGGCCCTACTGAAAAATCCAGCTTAACCAGCCTAGGCTGGTTGGCTGGTTTAGCTGGTTGACCAGCCTGGTTTTAGAGGGGTTTTGGCCATTTCCAGGCTGGTTTCCAGCTATTTCCAGCCTGGTCTTAGCTGGTCAGGCTGAAAAATGACCAGTTGAATCCAGCTAAAACCAGCCTGACCAGCCTGGTTTAAGCTGGACATAGCTGGTTTAAGCTGGGCTCCCAGCCTGACTAGGCTGGTCAAGCTGGTTTTAGCTGGTCGTCTCCCAGCCTGACCAGCTAAGACCAGGCTGGAAATGGCTGGAAACCAGCCTGGAAGTGGCCAAAACCCCTCTAAAACCAGCCTGGTCGACCAGCTAAAACCAGCCAACCAGCCTAGGCTAGTTTAAGCTGTTTTTTTCAGTAGGGAAGTACTATTGAATTGAAAAGCACCCTTTGTATTGTATCATTACTGTCCAGTTTCACATATATAAACTATGTACTTGACATAGTTATCGCTTCAACCTAATCTTAATTTATCTAGTAACCTTATATAACTCACAACGTGAAGTATATGTTCTGTAAAATAAAAACTGCGACCAACTTTTCTCACATCAGCCATATTTCCAACACACACAACAGCATTTGCCATGATAAACAACTTTATTTCTGTCCCCATGCAACTCTTTATTGGAAATGAATGACTTCCTGTTTTCTTGACGTCAGCAGTGAAGCAGCTGCTGAAGTGTTTAGATATGAATAGCTAAACGGATCCCTTGCTTTCCTTAGCTAAAATGCTTTCCTTAGCAAATGTTACAAACAAAACTCAAAACAATGAGGAGAAATCCTGAAAATGCTTTTGGATGGGGTTGATTTGATGCAAGCTTACTTGTCAACAAGCATCTATGAAGGCCTTAACATATTATCACAGAATTCCCTATTTGCCATTTAACAATATTTTAACACATTTTATTATGTTTTCAGGAAAAACGGAAAAGACAAGCTGAGATAGAGGACAAAAGAAGACAGCTCGATGAACTTGTTCTTCAACTTCAACATTTCAAGGTAAGATAAGATCATTTCAAGAGAGTGTTTGGACTCTCAGTAGTGATTAAACCACACTGAACTGAGCTAAACTGAACTACACTGTTCCAATTTACTACGACCTTTTATGTGAAGCTGCTTTGACACAATCTACATTGTAAAATCGCTATACAAACAAAGGTGAATTGAATTGAATTGAATCAAAGGTCTTAATAATTTCTAAAAGCTTGCGGAAGGGTCTCATTGCAATCATGATTATGACGGATTTATGACAAGTTAGATTGTCTTGATAATATCAAGTTGTCATAACAAAGACATTGACAGTTTGGGATATATTTGTTTATGTCACGTTGTCATACCACATCTCAAACAATGCCATCTTTAGATTTAATATGGCCTAACTGAGCGAATGACACTTGACGACAGTTGTCAGGAGCATGCGTATCATCTTAATAATATGGACGTGTCATGAATATAAAAGAGCCGTAACAGTCTTACGAACACACCTTCAAGTAAAGTCTTCAAACCAGGCTCATTCTGAAAACGTACCTCCACGGACGTTTCTGGAAGCCACGAAATACGTCCCGGCAGCACGTTTTTCTGCAGTTTTTGTTTTCGCGAATCCGCCAGAGGTCGCTGTGTACGCTTTTTGAGATCTCAAATTTCCCTCGCGAGTGCCCATCGCGCCTGCTGTTCTCGCGTAAACCCACCAGAGGCCGCTGTCCACTTACTTTTTGACAGACTTTCTGACTGACTGAGCGAACGATCGACTGACCCACCCTTCCCCTTCCCTAAACCCAACCAATTTTATCGATTGACCCGCCCACCCACTTCCCTAAACCCAACCAACACGTTTCAAAAGCAATCCAAAAAAAGAAAAGCCCTCGTCTGATTTTATTTATTTTTTTATTTACCACCTATTCAGATTTTACCATGTTCTCACCCTGCTATTCACCTGTTTGTTTTATATTTTGGATACTGTTTTTATCTTACCTGCTTTCTGGAACCGCTCTTCACCGGACACGAACCCCGGTCTTCGTAGTCAACTTCTCTCTGCATGTCAAATCAGCCGACGTACGTGGGTGCGCCAACGGGACAAACTGGTTGCAGCCGGAATGCTGTCCACTCGGAGGTAAGCGGTCAGTCAGCTGGAAAGCGCGAAAATGAACGGCGTCACACCGCCCCGTAGCGTTCGTTTAAAAAAAAATGAAATGCAGCCATACGTACCTCCACCTACATAATTCGCTGTCTCCAGAAACGTCCACAGGGCTACATTTTCACAATGAGCCTGTGTTGAAAGTCTTACAAAGATGTGATTACTTAATTAAATACGTGTACATTAGGCTATTATTTTTAATAATCTAAATTGTTTAATTTACTTGCACCTTTTTTCTATTTTATTTATTGTGTTGGTAACACTTTAGCTCAAGCCACAATTCACACTATTAAACATGGAAACAAAAAAAGTTGACCCAAGTATCACACTTTATTCATTCGAGTCAATAAAACTCTGCAGCAAGTTACCTTACAATGTTAAGTCAACAGTTATTACCTGCTTATTTTTGAGATGTTAGCTAATTGGTAGTTTCTTGAGGTAATAGCCTCATTTAATGTGTAGTTAATAGAGTGAATTGAACATTAAAAGTGTTAGCATTTTATTGTTTGTAATTCCCTTTGTTATTGTATTACTGACATTTTCAACTCTCTGAATGAATAGATTAAGGGTTTATTTTGGGATTATTATGAATACACTGAAAGAGCCCCTCTTCGAGTATTTTAGAGACCCTAGAAGTATAGGATCGACTGGTGGAAATAAGCTTCCATAGGATTTTGGTTTTGAAACTTAGAGAAGTAATCCTTTTTACCTTTATTTTACCTTTCCCCCCTCTCTCTCTCTGAGAAAGGGATACAATCTGCTGTGCATTTCTCTGCTGAAATATAAATAGCTAATTTAGCTTGCCCAATAATACAACTGATTAATTGACAATTATATTTCTGCATATACTTAAAACCCGGGACGATTCTAGGATTGTTATTTTAGGGAGGGCTACGTAATGTTGTGTTCACACCAGATGTGGCATGCGCAAATAAATCGCGCTATTCATGCCTAAATAGACATGTAAACATTTTGAGTTTACTCACTTCATTCGCACGTCAAATTCACTTCACGGATTCACGTCATGGGCAGGGCTTCTGTCTGCCTGGTGACTCTGTTTCGTTGCTAAATAGCTAACATGGATTTTATTGAGAGAATAGCTGTGTTTATGTGCTTTAGGAAGGCTCAAAAACAGTGTAGATTCATTTGGCGCCGTGTCTGAGTCCACTAGATCCTTTCAGAGGTGCACCCAGCTCTGTGAGTTCATCAACTCCTCCAGAAACTATACCTGGATGATGGAGGCTTTCAGCGCTGCTTCTGACTGCGCTGTTGTGTTCACACCAAATGTGGCATGCGCAAATAAATCGCGCTATTCATGCCTAAATAGACATGTAAACATTTTGAGTTTACTCACTTCATTCGCACGTCAAATTCACTTCACGGATTCACGTCATGGGCAGGGCTTCCGTCTGCCTGGTGACTCTGTTTCGTTGCTAAATAGCTAACATGGATTTTATTGAAAGAATAGCTGCGTTCATGTGCTTTAGGAAGGCTGAAAAACAGTGTTGATTCATTTGGCGCCAAGTCTGAGTCCACTAGATCCTTTCAGAGGTGCACCCAGCTCTGTGAGTTCATCAACTCCTCCAGAAACTATACCTGGATGATGGAGGCTTTCAGCGCTGCTTCTGACTGCGCTGTTGTGTTCACACCAGATGTGGCATGCGCAAATAAATCGCGCTATTCATGCCTAAATAGACATGTAAACATTTTGAGTTTACTCACTTCATTCGCACGTCAAATTCACTTCACGGATTCACGTCATGTGCAGGGCTTCTGTCTGCCTGGTGACTCTGTTTCGTTGCTAAATAGCTAACATGGATTTTATTGAAAGAATAGCTGCGTTTATGTGCTTTAGGAAGGCTGAAAAACAGTGTAGATTCATTTGGCGCCGTGTCTGAGTCCACTAGATCCTTTCAGAGGTGCACCCAGCTCTGTGAGTTCATCAACTCCTCCAGAAACTATACCTGGATGATGGAGGCTTTCAACGCTGCTTCTGACTGAGCCGAGCCCAGTTTGATGAGCTGTTATCCAGTGTCAGCAAGAGGATTTCTCCTCAGGACACCAACAACAGGCGCTACGTCATAATCACGCCCCTACAAGAGCAAGCTCCTGATTGGTTAATGCTGCGAGATTGTCTGCTAAAGTTCAGATTTTCCAACTCAAGCAAATCATCAAACGCGCAAAATGCTCAACTCGTGCCGCACCATTCGTGCCGCCTCATTCATGCAAGCGCATCGCAGGATGTCTATTCACGTCTTTGCATTGACTTAACATGTAAACTACTTGCACTTGATGCTTCATCCACATCTGGTGTGAACGCACCATTAGAGTTAAAGATTAGGGGGGAAAGGATGAGGTGACAACATTTTTAGAGGGATGAGTACAAATTTAACCCCTACAATTGGTCTAGCCATGCCCATGCTTAAAACCCAGAATAAAAACAAAAAATTCTATTTAACGAGAATGAATGTTTTTGAGACTGAATGAAGTCGTGATGCTGGGTTGTGTTTCGTAATTAATGAGAAGTGTTTTTTACCATTATCTCTCTTTTTCTCTCTCGCTCTTGCTCTAGATGTCAATCTTTTCTCTGTGCTTGAGCTATGGCCCGTTTCCACTAAGTGGTACGGTATGGTTCGGTTTGGTTTGGTACGCTTTTATGGCTGTTTCCACTGTAAAAAAGCGTACCAAACCGAACCGTACCGTACCACTTTTTCGGCACCCTTTCGAAAGGGTACCAAACACGAGAAAGGGTACCAAAAGGCGGAGCCACACGCACAGCTGAATGCTATTGGTTTACAGAGACACGTCATTCGCTTACGCAACAAGCCAGAATGAAAACAAAAAAACTGCCATGTTTGAAATACACAGCGAGAGATTATAGCAGAATTATAAATACATATAATAACGAGCCATGGTCGATCTGGGCTCAAACAAACCTTGTCGCCATCTTGATGAACAGCCACAAATCCAAGAAGAAGAGCAGATTTACCCTGTGCCCCGTCGTTTTTTACGAGCCAGTCTGAGGCGCGAGCGGTTTCGCTTTCTTGCTAGCGCGAGCCGCGCGTCTTAACATTATATCTGAAATAACAAACTTCTTGAGCTGATGATAATAACCTGCGCTTGATTATTGACATGCTTTTGAAACCCGATCCTGTCAGACACAGACAAAACACGAGAGTGAAGCGTGAAGAAACAAAGGAGAAGCCAGGAAAAAAGGAGCACATTAAATACGGGCGAAATGTCTACTTTATGGAGTTTTTCTATAGTTGGGAACATATCGGAGTCTGTAAGGGGCTGTATGTGTTCATATATGTTCATTTATTTAGTTATTTAATATAATTACAGACGTTACAGTAGGCTGTTTCGCACTGTCATTGATCTGCAGTTATAATCAACTCATGTTCATTGAAAAGTTAGTAATAAACATTTCTACACAAGTATTTATGTGTATGAAGCGTCTGTGTTGTGAGAAGTGCTTTTCATATGATATGCAAGTGACCCGTACAGCTTTATTGTAGACATTTCCTCGAGCGAGAATGACGTCGACTGAAACTTTCTGTCATACACCACGCCCACCAAAAGGGTACCCTTGTTAGTGAAAACGCAAGCCTGATAAAGGTGACCCGTACCAAACCGAACCGTACCGTACCGTACCAGTCAGTGGAAACAAGCCATTAGAAGAACATGTCAGACAGAGTGTGTTATCAGACAGCCAGAGATTTGCCTCATTTACAGAGAATTACTCTACAGCGTTATCAGCTAAATTATATGGCAGTTAGTTTATACAAAAAAAAATCTGCCTCAGTATAAAGTCGCTCTTGAAAGAGATTTTGTCAAGGCCTCAGGAGAGAGAAGGACCTGAGGGACAAACACGCTTATTCTCAACGACTGCATAAGATTTGATACCACTCCAGTACTTTTAAAGGCCGCCATAAGACTAAAGATAACAAGAATAGCTTTTTTTGTGAATATGAAGAATAAGCCCTGACAGTCGGCTAGTAAATCTGACGTGTAAATGCTGAGTGATCTAGCCTGAATGTGCATCGTAATCAAAGGAAGAGCTGAACCGAAAGTGAGGACTGGGTCAAAAAAGAGGAGCGCATGCAGGAAGAGAGATGTTTGTTTTATAGTGGGTGTAATTCTGCATTCTGAAGCAAGTTCTCATCGGAAAGTACAGCTGCAGTGCTTGTGATGTATGACTGGATCTTCCAGGGCCTCAGAGAGATTTGTATCTCAGCTTATTTTCTCGTAGAGGGATAAAATAGGAATTCTGAGCACAAATTCAACCAGGCAAATGCTGTGCTGGTAAAGCTCAAATATTTTGCGCATTTAGGCATGTAGATATGGTCAAGACAATCTGCTGCAGTTCAAACCGAGCATCAGATTGGAGAAGAAAGGTGATTTAAGTGACTTTGAATGTGGCATGGTTGATGTATTTCAAAAACTACTATGATTTTCACGCACAACCATCTCTAGGGTTTACAAAGAATGGTCCAAAAAAGAGAAAATATCCAGTGAGCGGCAGTTCTGCCTTGTTGATGGTCAGAGTAGAATGGCCAATCGAGCTGATAGAAAGGCAACAGTAACTCAAATACTACCACTCGTTGCAACCGAGGTCTGCAGAAGAGCATCTCTGAACACACAACACGTCAAACCTTGAGGCGGATGGGCTACAGCAGCAGAAGACCACAGCTGGTGCCACTTCTGTCAGCTGAGAACAGGAAACTGAGGCTACAATTGACACAGGCTCACTAAAACTGGACAATAGAAGATTGGAAAAACGTTGTCTGGTCTGATGAGTCTCGATCTCTGTTGCGGCATTCGGATTATAGGGTCAGAATTTGGCATCAAGAACATGAAGGGTCCATCCTGCCTAATATCAATGGTTCAGGCTGGTAGTGGTGTAATGGTGTGGGGGATATTTTCTTGGCACACTTTGGGCCCATTAGTACCAATCGAGCATTGTGTCAATGCCACAGCCTACCCGAGTTGTTGCTGAGCATGTACATCCCTTTATGACCACAGTGTACCCATCTTTGATGGCTACTTCCAGCAGGATAACGCAACATGTCATAAAGCACCAATCATCTCAGACTGGTTTCTTAAACATGACAATGAGTTCACTGTACCCAAATGGCCTCCACAGTCATCAGAACTCAATCCAATAGAGCACCTTTGGGATGTGGTGAAACAGGAGATTCGCATCATGGATGTGCAGCCGACAAATCTGCAGCAACTGCGTGACGCTATCATGTCAACATGGACCAAAATATTCAACTCAATTCAATTCACCTTTATTTGTATAGCGCTTTTACAATGTAGATTGTGTTAAAGCAGCTTCACATAGAAGATCGTAGTAAATTGAAACAGTGTAGTTCAGTTTTCAGAGTTTAAGTTCAGTTCAGTTTAGCTCAGTTCAGTGTGGTTTAATAATCACTACTGCGAGTCCAAACACTGAAGAGCAATCCATCGATGCGCAGCTCTACAGATCCCGAACCATGCAAACCAGTGGCGACAGCAGCGAGGAAAAAAACTTCACCAATTAGCGAAAGTGAAGAATCATCTAAAGTGATGACTATTATATACAGGGAATAGTTCCTAAAAGAACCATTTTCTCTAAATGTGAAGAACATTTTAATTATCCAAAAAACCTCTTGTCAAATCCAAAGTCTCTATGGATGTTAGAGGTTTTTCAAAAAAGCATTGGTGCCAATAAAGAACCTTTAGGTGTGCTTTAAAAACTCTTTTAGAAATGCTGCCTTGAGTCTTTTGAAGCCAAACATGTGGGCAGTCCTGAAATCTAAGACTGCATACCTTCATACCAGCTCGTGAAAGAGTCATGAGCGTTCCTGAGTTCCTGCGGTTGACCTTCATGGAGGTGATGACTGGGTGTAAAGGGTCTTGAGGGACCCCATAGCTCACATAGCTAGAGTCCATTCAACCACAACTGCTTACTTCCTTTACAGCTTTTTGTGTTTTAAGTACATTCGAGTTTACGTAAGACTGTGGCAACATGTTTATATTCTGAACTCAAACGTCAAACAATGTGCATATAAACAGGACTTTCTGTGGCAGACCACAGTCCACACAATAATGAGCTGCTGAGTAAAGTATAAACTAAAAGCCGCTTTTAGCTTCAGCTGATACTTTAAGACTATATTCACCCCGCAGCAGAGTCCTTATGTCCATCCTAAATACAGTTTACCGTGAAATACAGATTGACAACCATGTTCTATATCTGAACAGGCCTCAAATTTGAGAGTGTCAGGTTTTGTCTTGAGGAGTTTGGGAAACTCAGAGATGAAGATTTCAGATACAGTTGCTATCACCAGTTTTATGTGACATTTCTATTTTCACAAAGGTTAAACATGTAAGCTTCTGGTTTTAGCTAACAAATTTGCGAAACAATTATTGTGTACAAATAAATGTGTACACTACAACATGGCATATTCATTCATTAAATTTCCCTTGGCTTCGTCGCTTATTTATTAAGGGGTGCCACAGTGGAATGAACCTATGAACTATTCCAGCTATGAATATAGCTGTTTACACAGCGGATGCCCTTCAAGCTGCAACCCAGTACTGGAAAACACCCATACACTCTCACATTCACACCATAAGGCCGATTTAGCTTATCCAATTTACTTATAGCGTATGTTTTTGGACTGTGGGGGAAACCGGAAGAAACCCACGCCAACATGGGGAGAACATGCAAACTCCACATAGAAATACCAACTGGTCCAGATGGGACTGGAACCGGTAACCTTCTTGCTGTTAGATGACAGTGCTAACCACTGAGAAACTATGCAGCCAACATGGCATATGTTTGTAGCATTTTTGTAGCCCAAAAGCTGCCACAACCCTAGTATACATGACAAAATGCCAATAGTATTTTGTGCTTTGGATTATTGTAGGAAACGGTACAAAACTGACTAACAAAATGTATCATTTGTGACTGTGGAGAAGAAAACCAGTCTATGTTGCATGGCAATAGCCAAAAAATAAATTGCATGGGTCAAAATGATTGATTTTTTTACTTTTGTGCCAAAAAAATCTTAAAATATTGAGCAAAGATCATGTTCCATCAAAATATTTCGTAAATTTCCTACTGTAAATAGTGTAAACAGTTACAAAGTCCATTTAGACCTAATATTTAAGGTCTGTTCTTCAAACCAATCACAATCAAACTAACCTAAATACTGGTTTAAATCAACATAGGCTTATTCTAAACACGGAGCCCTATATACATTTCTGGAGATTGCGAATTATGTAGCCAGAGGTATGTATGGCTGCATTTCAGCTTTAAAGCCAACGCTACAGGGTGGTATGATGCCGTATCTTTTCAAGCTTACCAGCTGACCGCTTATCTCCATGTGGGCCATGTGGTCAAATCTAAAAAACATGCCAATAGTATTTTGTGCTTTGGATTATTGTAGGAAACGGTACAAAACTGACTAACAAAATGTATAATTTGTAACTGTGGAGAAGAAAACCAGTCTATGTTGCATGGGGATAGTTTTGGCAATAGCCAAAAATAAATTGCATGGGTCAAAATGATTGATTTTTTTTACTTTTGTGCCAAAAAAAGTCTTAAAATATTGAGCAAAGATCATGTTCCATCAAAATGTTTTGTAAATTTCCTACTGTAAATAATGTTAACACACGCCTAACTGACAAATGCAGAAATTCTCTGTGTGTGAAATGTTATTACAAAGTCCATTTAAACCTGATATTTAAGGTCTGTTCTTCAAACCAATCACAATCAAACTAACCTAAATACTGGTTTAAATCAACATAGGCTTATTCTAAACACAGAGCCCTATATACATTTCTGGAGATTGCAAATTATGTAGCCAGAGGTATGTACGGCTGCATTTCAGCTTTAAAGCGAACGCGACAGAGTGGTATGATGTCGGATCTTTTCAGGCTTACCGGCTGACCGCTTATCTCCATGTGGGCCGGCTTTTCCGCTGTTACCAGTTAGTCCAGTGGCTCGCCATGGACTTGTGACACGGAGTTGACCAGGACGATGAGGTGAAGAACTGATCCAGAAAGCAGTTAACACAAATACAAAAGCCCAAAAATAAAATAAACAAGTAAATAACAGGGTGAGAATGTGGTCAAATCTGAAAACATGGTCAAAATCAGGCTGCCGTTAGGGCTTTTGTTTTTCTGCATTACTTTTGAAAACACTGTCGGTTGGGTTTAGGGAAGGAGGATTTCAAATTGCATGGGTCAAAACGATTATTCTTTTGTGACAAAAAAAATTCTTAGATTATTAAGCAAAGATCATGTACCATGAAAATGTTTTGTAAATTTCCTACTGTAAATAATGTTAACACACGCCTAACTGACAAATGCAGAAATTCTCTGTGTGTGAAATGTTATTACAAAGTCCATTTAAACCTGATATTTAAGGTCTGTTCTTCAAACCAATCACAATCAAACTAACCTAAATACTGGTTTGAATCAACATAGGCTTATTCTAAACACAGAGCCCTATATACATTTCTGGAGATTGCGAATTATGTAGCCAGAGGTATGTACGCCTGCATTTCAGCTTTAAAGCGAACGCTACAGAGTGGTATGATGCCGTATCTTTTCAAGCTTACCAGCTGACCGCTTATCTCCATGTGGGCCGGCCTTTCCGCTGTTACCAGTTAGTCCAGTGGCTCGCCATGGACTTGTGACGTGGAGTTGACCGGGACGACGAGGTGAAGAACTGTTCCAGAAAGCAGTTAACACAAATACAAAAGCCCAAAAATAAAATAAACAAGTAAATAACAGGGTGGGAATGTGGTCAAATCTGAAAACATGGTCAAAATCAGGCTGCCGTTAGGGCTTTTGTTTTTCTGCAATACTTTTGAAAACACTGTCGGTTGGGTTTAGGAAAGGAGGATTTCAAATTGCATGGGTCAAAACGATTATTCTTCTGTGACAAAAAAAATCTTTGACTATTAAGCAAAGATCATGTACCATGAAAATGTTTTGTAAATTTCCTACTGTAAATAATGTTAACACACGCCTAACTGACAAATGCAGAAATTCTCTGTGTGGGAAATGTTATTACAAAGTCCATTTAAACCTGATATTTAAGGTCTGTTCTTCAAACCAATCACAATCAAACTAACCTAAATACTGGTTTAAATCAACATAGGCTTATTCTAAACACGGAGCCCTATATACATTTCTGGAGATTGCGAATTATGTAGCCAGAGGTACAGTATGTACGGCTGCATTTCAGCTTTAAAGTGAACGCTACAGAGTGGTATGTTACCGTATATTTTCAAGCTTGCCAGCTGACCGCTTATCTCCATGTGGGCCATGTGGTCAAATCTAAAAAACATGGTTTTTGTAAATTTCCTACTGTAAATGTGCATTTTTAGGAGCATAATTTGCATAAATTTAAGGCAATTTCTCAGTTTTTGATTTTTTTTTTAACCCTCCGATTTCAGATTTTCAAATAGTGTCATCTCAGGAAAATATTGTCTTATCCTAACAAACCATACATACAAGTGGAAAGCTTATTATTACCAGCATTACTGTGATGTATAAATCAAATAATTATTGTGGTTGTTTTGATGTCATGGTATTTTTAAATGGATTTTGTGGTCAATGGTTTATATTTTACACTGCTGTTTTCATCGAAATCATCCTCATCACAATAAGTAAGGTAAATGTAAGCTGTAAAACTATACAGTGCCACAGTCACATGACTTCCAACAACTGAAAACTAAAGCCTCTATTAAAAGTGAGATAATATTAAATCCCTAAAAGTTAGATTTAGAATAGCTTGTGATAATAAACTCAACCAGAGAGCAAAAGCATTGTCACCAACAACATCTGTAATCCCATGTAGAAACTCATTAGCAAATGCCTTTTTCAAAAAGCGAAGAAAAAGAACTGATTGAGATATTTCTTGTCCATTTTATATTGTAGAATGAAAAACATTTGGTAAAATTTTTGTTTAAGTAATGATTCCCGCTATTAACTACTCGCTTATTACCTGTTTAATATTAAGATATTAACGGTTTATTAGAACTTTTAAAGTATTTATTTTATTTATAATTTTATAGTCAGGCCCGATTATCTTTTAATCTTTTCCTGTTATTATAATTTAATAAAATAAACATTTTCCTGTTATTATAATTTAGTCTTATACTCAGCATGAATGCTGTTTTTCCAGCCTGATCTTACGAGAAAACGTAAGTATTTTACGTTTTGACAGTTTAGTGGCTAATTCGTACGAATTCGTACGAGTTCAGTCGTACGAAATTGTATGATTTTAAAAAGGAGGCGTGGCACCTAACCCCACCCCTAAACCCAACCGTCATTGGAGGATGAGCAAATCGTACTAAATTGTACGAATTAGATCGTACGAATTCGTACGAATTAGCCACTAAAAAAAAAGTTACGAATTGCCGTGAGATTGTGTTGGTTTTTCAGCAGAACATAGAAACATACAGACACACTTGCCCCGTTTACACTAATGCATTTTCATTTTAAAACGGTGTTTTACAATGAAAACGATCCGCGTCCACACTGGTGTTTCACCCAGCGTTTCTGAACAACTCTCCGTCTACACCACATCACTGAAAATGCACATAGCGTGACCACACACACACTCTGGCATTGTGCAGCATATCTAGCCAGATGAGAGCTGTGCTCATCGTACTGTTAATCAAGGATCTACCGCTCTCACTATATTTGTTCAATGTTATATTTAATTCTTCTTGTTGTCTATATCTAACGACATATTCCCCAACTTTGGTCTTTTGAATCTATAACTTGTTCTCAGGTAACGTGTTTTGGCTGAGCGCAAAGATAACTTAATAATTAACCACGTACATTCTGTATATTGACTGATTGTTTGCCTTTATTTCCTATATTATATAAACTTGTTGTACGTTATACTTTTATAATTGCCATTATTGATTATTAAAAAGGGTATGTTTCGTATTTTCAATGAAAATCAAAGGAGGCAGTAATTGTATAGGCTC
Source organism: Danio aesculapii (assembly GCF_903798145.1). NCBI lineage: Eukaryota > Metazoa > Chordata > Actinopteri > Cypriniformes > Danionidae > Danio > Danio aesculapii. The sequence goes on along the minus strand of NC_079444.1, from coordinate 3,928,974 downwards.
CGTTTTGTTATAAATATGCATATAGTGAAGATGACGCTCATATATGCAGGACGACGCCTCAACAGTATTGGTGTCTGTTTAGTTGTTAATATCAAACAGAAAATAGCAGTTCCTTATATCATGTTTTCATTTTATTGTTAAGATAGCGAAACAATGTATCCAGGATGATGTGAATAAGGTTATAAAGTACACTGTTCCCTTTGAAGATTTACCCGACATGTCATCGGGAGTCTGTTTTCCATATCAACCTTGCGAAGTCTGAACTTACAAGGAGAGGATGCAGGACTGAACTGTGTGTAGGCTACGTAATATTGTGGAAAAAGCCCCAATCAGCCCTGCCTCCGTTTTCAAATGTCTCCGTTTTCCCCCATCCACACTGAGATAGAGCAGCAACGTTTCAGAATGAAAATGGCCTCTCCATCGTTTTCAAATCGCTCCGTTTTTAGCGCACGAAAACTCCTGCGTAGCGTGGACGGATGGTGTAACCGTAGCAAAACGTATGCGTTTTAAAATGAAAACGCATAAGTGTAAACGGGGCCTCATTCATCAACGCATGAGAACAGTAAAAACAATCACCAAACATACAAAATAGAGGGAAGCAGGCTACTAACTTAGTGGCTTCAGCGATAGTTGACCATCAGATGACGAGCATGGGATTTTTTTTAAAGTCCTAATGTTGGTATTGTTTTTAGATGTTGTGGGATGTCATTCCAGGCTTTTGTGAATAAACAAATGAAAGATCTCCGTCCATAACAGTTTTTAAAAGCCGGTAACTGCAAACATTCATTTCTTGCAGATCTGGTGGAACGATCAGTCCTTGTGTTAAGTTTTGGTACCAAAGCACAAAAGGCTGCTGAGGTAGCACTATTTAAAAACTCATAGTACAGTTTAATCCCTGTGTTCATAATGTGGTTTTAAAATGATAAAGCATTAAAGAGTGATAGAGCAAAACTGTTTCCATCCTGAAAGTCTATTGTCTGGTATGGAAGCTGCTCTGTTGCTGAGCGTAAGGCACTGCAGCGGGTGGTGAAAACTGCCCAACGCATCACAGGGACTACACTGCCAGCCATTGAGGACATCCAGAAGAAACACTGTCTGCACCGAGCACGCAGTATTCTTAAGGACACCTCTCACCCTGCTCACAGACTGTATTCTCTCTTGCCTTCCGGCAGGCGCTTCAGGCTCCCCCGGACAAAAACCAGCAGACTGAGGAACAGCTTTTTCCCCAGAGCTGTCTCCCTTTTGAACTCTGCCCCTCACTGACTCTTTTGCCCCCCCAATACACCCCCCACACTCCTCTAACTTATACTCCTCATAATCACTGCACTATTTAACATTTGCACATTTAAAGTTTGCACATATTCATTGCACTGATTCACTTATTTGAACTGGACATACCCACTGCACATGGACATTTGTAATTATGTTTATCTATCTGCACACTTCTGCTATTAATAGCATCCTGTACATATATTCATTTATTGTAAATCTGTTCATAGCTAATACAACCTGTATATAATGTTTATAGTACATCCATCTGTAAATATCACCATAGTTTTTCTATAACTGCACTTTATAACTTATACCTGTATCCTGCACTTGCTGCTATTGCACTGCTGGTTAGACCGAAACTGCATTTCGTTGCCTTGTACTTGTACATGTGTAATGACAATAAAGTTGAATCTAATCTAATCTAATCTAATCTATTGTGGATCTTATAGGCCCTATTGTACAGTCTAGCTCAGGCATGGGCAAACTCAATCCTGGAGGGCCGGTGTCCCTGCAGAGTTTTGCTCCAACACTAATCAAACACACCTGAACACCCTAATTAGTGTCTTTAAGATCACTAGAAAGCTACAAGCAGGTGTGTTAGGAAAAGTTAAGAAAGCAATCAAATGCTTTCATTATAACGTTAGATGTGTGCATTTTTTAAGTGACACCTATTATTTAATGTAATCAAACGAAAAATCCAAGTAAATGAGATTCACTCGCTGCTCTTTATTCAATATGTGTAAGTTATACAGTGAAGAAAAGGTTAATGAGATTTGATAACTTGATTCTATTTTTTTAAAATAGCTATTCATTTTAATAAGCTGAACTGTTTGCTAATTTATGTGCTGCTAATGTATTAGTATTTATTAATTTTTTGTAAATAATGATAATAAAACACGTTACTGACCATTTAACTGTTTATTTACAATGAAACAGCTCCAGAAGAACATATTTAGCAATTTATGTTTTTTTTTTTTTTTTTTTTTGGTGGGGGGACAGGGGGTATCCCTTATTATGGTGGGCATATCTCTTATTTTCACATCCCAATGTTGACAGGTATGTGTTGATCAATGACCTGATGATAGAAAATGTTTCTGCCTTACAGTCTAAAGCCATGAGGGAGAGATGGCTTCTTCAGGGGACACCAGTGGCGCTACAAGAGGAAGACGAAGACCGCAGGAAACAGGTTGAGCAAGATGAACTTCACATCAAAAGACTAGAGGATGCCATTCACAGGTACAGTGATGTTTTTGGTGGTAAAATATTTCAGTGTTCAGTAAATGGAAATGTATTCATTGAGAAGATGCGCCTAACTGACAAATTCAGAACTGCTCTGTGTGTGAAATGTACATTTAAACCTGATATTTATGTTCACGTTCTTCAAACCAATTACAATTAAACTATCCTCAATGCTGGATTACGTCAACATAGGCTAATTCTGAAAATGTAGCCCTACTTACATTTCTGGAAGTAGAAATATGTAGCCAAACAAACGTTATGGGGCGGTAAGATGGCGTTGCTTTTCCAGCTTACCAGCTGACCACTTACCTCCGCATGGACCGCTTACCTCTCGCTGGCAGCTAGCTCTCTGCAACTCTCACATGGTCGCCCACTGAAGCTAAGCAGGGCTGCACCCGGTCAGTGCCTGGATGAGAAACCACATGGGAAAGCTGAGTTGCTGCCAGAAGTGGTGTTAGTGAGAACAGCAGGGGGCACTCAACCTGTGGTTTGTGTGGGTCCTAATGCCCCAGTATAGTGAAGGGGACTCTATACTGCTCAGTGAGCGCCATCTTTCAGATGAGATGTTAAACCGAGGTCCTGACTCTCTGAGATTGCCTTTCGAAAAGAGTAGGGGCTAACCCTGGCATCCTAGCCAAATTTGCCTACTGGGCTCTGTTCATCATAGCCTTCTAAACTCTGTCTTCTCTCCACCAATCAGCTGGTGTGGTGTGCAATCAGGACTTTCAGGTGGATGCAGCACACTGGTGGTGGATGAGGAGATTCCCTCATGTGTAAAGTGCTTTGAGTGTACAGAAAAGTGCTCTATAAATGTAAAGGAATTGTTGTTATTAATATTATTATTATTATTATTATTATTATTATTATTATTATTATTATGGACGGCTTTTCCGCTGAGACCAGTTTGTCCAGTGGCTTGTGACATGGAGTTAACCACGACGACGGGGTTTGAGTGAGGTGAAAAACACTGTCAGTTGGGTTTAGAGAAGTGGGCGGTTTGGGTCTGTCGATTGGCCAGTCAAACAGTCAGTCAACAACAGCCTCTGGTGGATTTACGTGAGAACAGCCGGTGCGAATAAATTTGAGATCTCAAAAAGCATAAACAGCAGACTCTGGTGGATTCGCGAAAATAACAACTGCAAAATAACGTAGCTCGTGGGACGTATTTGGTGGTCTCCAAAGAATGTATATAAAGGTAAGTTTTCAGAATGAGCCTTGGTTTAACTTGACCTAATTAAAGGATTAATAAACTATTACAATTCAGAACAAAGTTTTGTCTAATTTTTATGTTTTGTGGCAAGTAGCCATGTGAGAAGTACATCCAGAACAGTTGTTTTTGCAGAACAAAGCTCTTACACAACTGACCGTTAAACCTGTCAGGCTTTATTCTGTGGTAACAACCTCCTGGATAACAACCTTTATCCATAACATAACATGCAGTCAGTTTATATGGTCGTAGCTCAGTGCATTCAGATATGAAGAGATGGTAAAATTAAGCATCTGAATGGGGTAGAAATGAGATTGGAAGGACTTTGAACATTGCAAGGTTGTTCGCGCCAGATAGGCTGCTCTGAATGTTTTACAAACTGCTGACCTTGCAGGCTTTTTCATGCTCAAGCTTCTCAGGGGCATGTAGAGAATGGTTTAGAAAAGAAAAAATATCTATTAAACACCAGTTATGTGTGTGAAAATGCCTTGCTGAGGCCAAAGTTTAAAGGGTATAGAAAGGCAACAGTATTTCATATAGCCACTTAATTTAACAGAGGTCGGCAGAAAAGCATCTCTGAACGCACAAAACATCAAACCTTGAAGCAAAAACTGAGGTAAACCTGTGGTTTTTGTGTACCACCACACCCCTACTATTAACTTTTTACAGTTGTTTACAATTGCTTAAAAACATTTCACTGATCTCATCCTAGAAAACAAGTGATGTCTTTGGGGTTGCATGTTTATTTCCTGCAACAGCTTCCATTAAGCAACCACTGTCCCAAACACTGGAGTCATTTCCTCCAGACTTCAGCGGCATCTGTATTTCTGCTCAGCTTTGCTTTTAATTATGAGAACTTCAAAGCTGTTTCCTTCAAACTCATCTGGTAGACGGATTTGAACCTCTGCAGATGCCACTTTAAGGTTGCTCATATGGGATGCATTGCAAAACCAATGAGTTGATTGCTCTGTGGCGGGATATTTTGACCATCACGGTTGCTTCGAAAACAAGGTGATATGAGTCCATGACTAAACCATGCGTGAAGTGTTACACATGACTGCAGTGTGGGTTAATGAATCGATATGCTTAAATCTAATCACAAACAAAACTGGTATGCGTTGAGATTTCGATTGACAAGAAACAGATGCACGTAATCGTACACTAATAAAATAGCTTTCCATAATCATTAAGCACTTGTTGTTTTACATTTATTGAGTACCGAAGTTCTCATGGCTAAGATGAAAATATTCCAACATAAATGCTGTAAACATTGAGGCCCATGGAAGCTAAGTTAGTTTAATTATGGCTCAGTATATTAGCATGTGCTTTCAATTATTATTTTTGCTTAAGGCCTATAGCAGTGGTTCCCAACCTTTCTTTGTTCCAGGAGACCCCTATTTAACAATCTTATCGACCCCTCACTCCCTAGCAATCAGGAATTTAAAAACGAGTTATTAAGTTTTAAATCATTAAAATATAATATTAACATCTAATGATGTTAGCGCTTGATGTTGTGTGGCATTACCACTATGACGTCTATCAGATGTTGGATTTTGGTTGCCATACCTGACGAATAATTGTCAGTATTTGACATCAACATGATGTTGGTTTAAGATGTTGGCTTGACGTTGGATTTCAATCACTTTCTAACACAACCTAAAAACAACCAATACTGACAATTATTCGTAAGGTATGGCAACCAAAATCCAACATCTGATAGACGTCATAGTGGTAATGCCACACAACATCAAGCGCTAACATCATTAGATGTTGATATTTGGTTGTTTTTAGGTTGTGTTAGAAAGTGATCAAAATCCAACGTCGAGCCAACATCTTAAACCTACATCATATTGACGTCAAATACTGACGTTTATTTGGCAGGTATAGCAACCAAAATCCAACGTCTGATTGGCATTACCACTATGACGTCTATCAGACATTGGATGATTTTGGTTGCTATACCTGCCGAATAAACATCAGTATTTGACGTCAATATGATGTTGGTTTAAGATGTTGGCTCGACGTTGGATTTTGATCACTTTCTAACACAACCTAAAAACAACCAAATATCAATGTCTAATGATGTTACAGCTTGATGTTGTGTGGTATTACCACTATGACAACTATCAGATGTTGGATTTTGGTTACCATACCTGTCGAATAAATGTCAGTATTTGACATCAACATGACGTTGGTTTAAGATGTTGGCTCGATGTTTCCAACACAACCCTAAAACAACCAAATATCAATGTCATTTGACATCATTATTGGACGTCAAAATAATGTTTATAATGTCCTTAAACTCTGGCTAGACTTTGAATTTTGGTCACCCAACATCACAACCTAATCTAACCTACTATTAGCGTCTTATGATGTCGTGTGCCTGCTAGGATGATTGCCAGATTTCAAATGAACAAACATGTTGGTTGGTTTAGAACATATTGTTTAATACATTCAAATAAAGTGTTGACTCGGAGCATTTTAAAATTATTTTTTAGGAGAAATATATACGACAATAAGCTTATTTTCATTTAATATTTACAATAGTGCATACACGCGTAGAATAACTTTCGCATAGATCTAAACCAGTCTAGTCCAAACACACTGAACAAAGACAGGGTAAATTAAAGTGTGAATCCATGTTCTGACAGAAGGTGTTATTGAAGCACGTGTTGCTAAATGCTTATTTACTGTAGGTTTATCAATTTGCTGTAATTAATTGTGATTATTAATAACATTATATTAACCATCAGGAATTTGGTTTGTCACCAAATTAGTATTTGTTTCTTTTTTTTACTTGTAACCTTCAAGCTAGAGTGAGTTTGGCAGCCGCTCGTAAATCTCAGGTGACCCCTAGGGGGGGTCATGAACCCTATGTTCATGACCGCCTGGCCTATGGGCTCTTTTGATATTTCTCCTAATATGTTAAAGGGCTAAATCTATCTCTCTGAGCTTCTGAATGCTTAATAAAAGCAGCAGGAGGTTTGTAGCCTCGGGAGAATTTTATTTTTATTTTTTTTTAAGGTTTTCTGGTTTTGATAGGATCAAATGTTATTCAGATGTTTTCAAGTGAGCTGTGTGGGAGTGGGGAAGATGTTTGGATTTTGAACAACTCACATTACATAAGTCGAATGCTACCTTTTGGTCCTCAGAAGCGATTGTGTAATCAGTCGGTTTGTGATTGAAGTGGAAGGCGGAGCAAATACTGAAGCTTTGGGTGACATCATCGAGATGATTGCTCATTTGCTCTTCCATGATGTCATCCATGGAACGTGAACATCCAGTTCATTGTTTAGGTTTTATGAAGCCTCTTGGGTGGGTTTCCTTTCTGCACAGGATGTCGTTTTTGAATGCCTGCTTGGAATGTTGAATTATTCCCAGGGTAAACGTAGTGGTATCATATCTAAAATGAAATGACTTCAGCTATGACTGCAAAGCACAATCAAAATAAAAGAGTAAACTAATCCAAAAATAAAAAATATGTTATCATTTACTCATCCTCCACACGATGGAAGATATACTGAAGGAAAAAAATCTGTATATTTAAAGGTGACAGTTAATCACTGTGTAATATTAATTAAATACATGTACTTACTATATGGTTGGGGTTAGAATATGGGTTAGGTTTATGGTTAGTTACCTGAAATGCATAATTCATTATAATTACTATAGTAAGTGCATGGAACATGTATAACTACTTCACTTTAATTTAGAAATGTATTCGTGTATTTCTTTGTATTTGGCGCCAGTTAATCAGGAAGTGATGATTTCCTTCTCTTTGACTCATCACTCTTTGACGCACATCTTTCGCATATTAATTAGCATCTTTGTATGAAAACATAGTTATTGAGCACAATTGTAAACAAAAATGTTGCCACAGTATTGTTTATCTGTTTCTAAGAAATGTAATCATGTCATTAAACATGAAGCAATAATTATTACAAATATGTTGTCACAGGCAAAGATGTATTTTTATAGATCAGAAGACGTTTTTTCCACATACTGCAAGTTTGTTCTCTGCTTTCTGACATTTAAAATCACTGAACATCAGCCCAATTTGCATTTACTCTCACTTACGAGTGTTTAAAAAAGCTAATGTGGCTGTGCTGTGGGATCCCATCTGTCACTGGAATCATAATTTAGTGAAACGAACGGGCGGCTGTTCGGCACATTGTGTGTCTGTGTGCGTCTGTGGGCGGCAGGTGATGTTTTGTGGGCTGCTGGGTGAGGAGAGTTGTCCACAGAAATCTCGTCAGGACAGCCGGAGGAATGAAGGAACACAACCACCTCTGTGGCCCAAGTATCAACCCTCCAAATGAAATGGCCCCTCTAAACTCTTTGACAAAGACGAATGAAGTTGAACATATTAGCACAGGCTCATTTTTGTCAAAATCTTAAGTAAACATACATTTGACTTTAGTTTTAGGGAAAAAAAACTCTTGGGGCAGTATGACACCAATAACGTTTGTTCCTTTTTATTTTAATGATATTTAAGGGAACGGTTTATTGATGATTAAAAGAAACTATTTTCACGCAGTTCTTTGCACAACCCAAAAATAAATACTTAACAGTGTCTATGATTTGTAATCGAATACGTTTGCCTCACCTATCAATCTCTGCACTGACAACCTTTCTGGCATGGTCAGTTTGCTCGGTAGCTCACTTTGTACAGTATTTTATCAATGGATAAAGGCATTTTTTTGCACAGTTGCAATAAAAATCCACAAAATCAACTTAAATGCATCTGTGATCCATAATTGAATGCCTTCATCTTGTTTGCTTATCTATATGGATGGCTTTTTCAGAGTGGTCAGTGTGCTTGGTAGCTCGCCTTGTATGATTATACTTTGCACATGAAGCAAACCGAATTTGAGTGTGGCGAAAGGAAGACAGTTACAGAAACCAGGTCAAACTAAAAAATCATAAAAATACATAGCCACGATGCACTTTATTTTTTGTGTTTGCTTTTGAAAACACTATCGTTTGGGTTTGCGAGATCGCGAGGTGAGATATTATGCATGACAACCTGGCAGTTTTTTTTTCTGAACGTATGAGGACGAGGACGTGTAAATGGCACATATGAGAAAACGAAGCCCAGTCACGTATTTGAGACTCTCAAAAAATGTACGCAGTGGTCTCTGTTGGATCTGACTGCAAGCAGAGATTGCTGGAGCAATGCATTTCAGTTTAAGTCAGAATTAATAGCCGCCTGTATATTTTTAATTAGTATATTATAATTTCTGTTTAACGGAAAGACACATTTCTAAACAAAATAGTTTAAATAGCTAGTTTCTAATGCCTAATTTATTTTATCTTTGCCATGATTTTTACTTTAGGAAAAAAAAAAACAGGGTCACAGTCATTGATATCAGTGGAACACAAAATAAAAAACTCCTTCAAACAATAGCTTATTTACTGTCATCATGGCAAAGATAAAATAAATCAGCTATTAGAAATGAGTTATCAAAACTATTACATGTAGAAATGT